>NC_142201.1:99477946-99779613 GCF_049639895.1 Pseudopodoces humilis
TTTCTGGTTGTCAGCAAGGAACGTTGATCCACCCTGGGGCAGTTTCAAAAGGAAACAGAAAAAAAACCCCTAACCTTACATATTCTGAAATAATTTATACTCCTAAAATTTATAAAAATTAATTGAAAATTTCAGCACAGAAGCATAAACAATGCTGATACTAACTTATGCTTCTGGAGTGTCCCTGGGAAGTTGCATGACCTCATTCTTTTCACAAAACAGACAGTGGATTGATTACACACACTCCTCTGCTCACAGCTTCCTTGCATGTGCTGCTCCAGGAGATTGGTTGATGTGACATTATCAACAGAGGTGATCGTATCCTGGTCAAAGACGATGTTAAGTGTTTGGGGAGGAAGAACCCGAGCAGTTTGCTGAGTCTGAAGCCACTGAAGGAGATGTTGAGTCGGTCACTTTGCAGGAGTGACAGCCATCCGACCAGCCCTGCAGACTGCTGGCACACAGCACCGCGGAGGGCTGCAAGTGACAGCACTTTTACCTGGGCTCACAGCTGGGCTCTGGGGCTGTTTGTGCTCTGCAAACTGTGTGGGACAGTTGTGCCATAGACTAGAAACCTTGCAATGGGAACTGCAGCATCCCTGCTCTGCACACCTTGCTTGGCCACTAATTTTGAAATTCAATGTCACTGAATGGTACAGCTCTGTTCCTGAGACTCTCTGAATTCCCCCGTGATGGGTAAAAGCTCCGGGTAAGGCAGCATTTTTCCAGTATTTTGCTGGTAATGGTATTTTGCCAATCCTTTTCCTAAAAATGTCTAGTGTTTCATATAAGCCTCTGCAGCCTTCAATAACCTCAGTGACATATTGCAGCACCCCACCATAACATCTTTTACAAGTATTCTCAGTAGACAAATATTTGCTTACACACTCCATCTGCTCTGTATGATTTTTCTATGGTGCTTCTTTACACTTCAGCTGATTTCATTAGTATTCTCTGATATAATCATCAATTTTGGCACAAAGTGTTTTAATTCTTTCATTATATTTACTTTGTTTGTCGTTGGTTTTTCGGATTTTTTTCCCCTATCTGCTCATTGTTATCTATCCCTTTGACTCTGACAGTTTAATTCCTAGAGTACATTATGAATTCTGATCTAGGGACAAGGAGAATTTTGTTTTCTTTTCTTTGGTTTGTATCTTTTTTTATTTGAAGCTGGAGATAAACTGAGAACTAATCTCAATTTTGAAAACGAAATAAGTTTGTATATGTGGAGGCAAAAATATAGTCTATAGCAGGCTAATTTCTGGTATGTACTTTTTTCTATGGATGTTATAATTCCACATCACTGGGAATTTTATACCAGAACTTTGTTAAAATTCCAACTTTACATCATTTCATATAGTCTCACATTGGATACATACTAGAACTGTGGAAAAAAAATTAAATGTATTACATGATACAGCTGGCAGCAGACTGCTTGTTAGGAGAGAATATCCACTTTTAAATGATACATAAAGCTAAGGTCATTTTCATGCTTAATTTGTGAGTAAACTTTGAATTGATACATGAGTCACCTCAGCTGCTTGTTTGCGGAATTATAAGAATCTTTCCTTGTTGTTTGCTTGAGATAAAGCCCATATGGATTCTTTTCATGTATTAGCTTGACCTTTAATCATATAATTTTCAAAGCATTTTTGCATAATTGTCCCATCTGGATTTATAAATTGGATGATTGGTGTTTTGCTCTGTTACCAGGCATCTTATAACTGACCAATTCACATCTTAACTTGTAATAGTGAAGCCTCTCAAGTTAAGAGGTCATGATTTATTTATTTCTTTTTTTCTACTAATATTAACAATGTTTTGTCTTTGAAATATGAGACAGACTGACCTGTAACAGTACAACCTGTTTATTCCCATTTTTTCCTTCAGCACTGTTGCTTTTTTAAGTAATACACCATATTTTCTGGATGTGCAAAGATTTACTTTTCTGGATTTGCCTGGAGACTTTTTTTTTTTTGTGGCAGAATTCACAAAATCAGTGAATTTGAAATAAATAGGTGCTATTTTTATACACTCCATAAAAAGCCATAGCTTCATATATTTCAGATTAAGGGCCGACAGGGCTCTAAATTGAGCCTGTCTGTCAAATGTGGATCAACTGACACTCTTCCCTTAAAGACAATACCCCACCCCCAAATATCTTTAATCTGAAAATCTAACTTTATCTAAGCAGAAGCTAAAGAAATGGACTTATTGAAATAAAATTGCTAATTAAAATGGATAAAAATAAAAGAGTATTAAACAAATCCTCACAACAGTCTTGTCCTGTTTTCAGGTGGGATAGCATTGTTTTCTTCCTAGTGTCTGTAGCAGTGGCTTTGATTTCAGATGAAGATAATTTTTATAACACCTCGATGGTCTTGTTGTTGAGGAACATTGTCTACCTTATGTCAAGGATATTTTGTTTTATACTGCCCCATCATTGGGTGGGCAGGGGTTTCACAAGGGGCTCACAAGTGAGGGGACAGCACAGCTGATCCCAAGTGACCAAAGGGCTATCCCAGACCATATGGCAACATGCTGAATGATAACACAGCAGAAACCTGGCTGGGGGTGGTGACTCCCTGCTTGGAGACAGTCTGGGCATCAGCCAGTGGGTGGTGATTGATTTCACTGGGCATCATATATTCTTTTATCATTACTTTTAATTTCCCTTTCTTAACTGTCTTAAGTGTCTTAACCACAACCCTTGAGATTGTGTTTTTCCTGTCCTCTGCTCCATCCCACTGGGGAGAGTGAACAAATGGTTGTGGAGTGTTTAAACACGACAGCCCTTTTTGGCACCCAACATGTGGCACAAAGGGTAGAGATAATGACAGATCTAACCAGACCACGCTGGAAAAACAATTGTTATAAGCATTCATTATATTAGTTTCATAGTCTGTGCTCATGATGATGATTTATTTGCTCTCAGAGTTGTGCTTGTTCTCAGAATCATGTTATGTAAGACCTTACTTTTCCTCACCTCCAGGGGCTAGATTAGGGTTATCATTTTGCTGTACCGTGTATGTAACCCTGGCTTAAGGGTGTGATAAACACTAGTCATGAGACTTATCTGGCATTTGTACTCAGCATTGGTGCCATCCCTCTGCTTCAGGAACCAACTTATAGGGGAGACAAAGAGGGATATTTTTTGCTGCTTCTTCCCCTTCTGCTTCAAGCTAGTTAAATTCTTTCTGGAGAATTCTGAATATCCTTGGAATGTTCCTCTTGCTTTGTCTCCTGAATGTGTTTCAGGTCTTGTTTAAGGTTAAGCAATAACACCCAGAGATCTGCCCCAAGGCTGGATAATTATAAGTGTCTGGGTGTGTGGTACAGTATGGACAAGTACTTAAAACAGTGGGTACCTCCAGTATTTTAAAATGTCACCCCTGAACAAATTAGGAATCTGGAAAATAACCAACTATTCTTAAAAATATACTGTCACCCTGTCAATTCCAGAGACACATAAGTTTCTGCAAAATGCAGAGACCTGGCCCGGGCCTACTGAGCCTGTGGTTTTACCTGTGTGACCCCAAAGATAAGATGAAGAAGCAGGGTGGAAAACCTAACTTGATCCTGCAGTCACCTGTGCGTGAGTTGCAAACAAAAATAATCACATAAGGGTCCTCTTCCAGGAAAATTGCTGCTTCAGATCTCTGTGGACTGTTTTCTGTGGACAGTTTCCCAGAGCAGAAGAGCTGATTTTACTTCTGATCTTAATAAGGGGACTTCTTATTTTTATTTATAGGAAATGAGTAACAAATATTATGACTAGGACTAGAGTGGTCTCGCTTCCATCAGCTGAGAAAGAGGGCAACTGTGTCTCCTTGACTGTGTAGATCCAATGGCTTGGCACATCAGACCCACAGGAACATAAGGCTCCAGTCAACACTCAGGAGATCAAGCTGTGCACGTGCAGAACCCAACTGTATTTCTGGAATGTCAGGAACTCTGCTGGAGATTAAAATCAGCCTGAGCATAAATGAATGGCTGAAACATCCTATAGTGACTGACCCAGAGACTGTGTGTGCTTGGCAGAGACTGCCTCAGGAGAGGGTGCTTCAAGGACTCAGAATGGCATTTATACCTGCAACTGAATTCCCCAGAGGTAGAAACAGCCCTATCACCTCCCATGGACTGATCCAGACTGCAGTGGAACAGGATGAACATCAGTAACACCTAATTTACATCACTGTATGGGACAACATAGCAGAAGTTTCTGAAAAAGGGAAAAAAATAGCCCAAATTCTTCTGGAAGTTGATTTTGCCACAAAATGGAAAAAGCTGGGAGGAAGCAGAGCCATACAGTCCAAAGCAATATGCCCACACCACATGGCACCATGCCAAGCAATAAACCTGGAGAAGCTGGCAGGGGGGTGGCAGCTCACTACATGGGAAAGGGCTGAGCATCGATCCCACAGTGAAGAGCAGTTGTGTTGTGCACCACTTGGTTTGTATATTCCTTTACCACTATCATTATTATTATTATTATTGTTATTGTTATTATTATTGTTATTAATTTTCCCTTCCTTTTGTGTCCTAGTTACCTTACTTTCATGATACTCTCACACTGTGAGGAGGAGTGAGTGCAGGGCTCTCAGCTGCCTGCAGGGTTAAACCACAAGAGCAATTTCTTTTCCTCCAGCTTTCTGTTAGTAACACAGGATTTTGTGGGTTGAAACTTTCATAGATAGTGAATGTCTTTCTTTGCCTAAAGCCTAGTTGTGTGTCTGCTTTCTGCTACTATGTACCTTGTCAGGTTGCTGTTCTGCCCCTTCTCTTTAACTGTATATAGAGACTGGTGCTTTAGACTTTTAAAAAGAATATATTTTTTTCCCCCCACAGTTTTTCATTGTACCTGCTAGCTACTTGCAGGAGTTTTTTTCTGTTCTGTTCTGAATTTTATAAACACAGCATCTAACATTCATTTTTTTTAATCTAAAATCACAATTTAATAGTACAAGCTCATTAAAAATTGGAAAACCCTAACCCAATTTCCCATAACTAGTTCAATGACCAGAAGAAAAAATCCCATGATTTGGAATCATTCTATAACTTATGGTCAAGGAAAAAAATCAATCATATAAGGATATTTCCACTTTGTTTGAAGACAACTAGTATTTGAATTCCAGCATATTTTTTCATAAAAGAAAGAAGAGTAAATTTCAATTTATTTGCTCAAATACATTTAATTAATTTTTATATTAATTGTGTCTGACACATCGTTGGCTTCTCCATGCGCAATTTTAAGAAGAAGACTAAGAACTGTTTTTATCATTGTTTACAAATAGGACTGCCTGGGGTTTAGGAAAAATCTATTCATATATCACATGAAACACATACAAATTTTGTTTAAGAATTTAATGTAGTATAACAGTATATATAGTATAGTGTGTATATATATATAGTATATATTTATATAGTATATATAGAAATTAATGTAGTGCAACAGTATCTCTTCATGGATCAAGTTAAGGCTGTACAGTGGTTGAAGAACTTCATTTTAAAGCCTTTTTTTTTGGGGTGGGGGTGGTGTTAATCATAAATCACATTTGGAAATTTATTTTGTTGTTTGTTTATGAACAACAATTTTATTTAGTCCCATGCTGTGCTTTGAGGATATCTCTGGTTTAGGAATACTTAGTGAAGAGCACAAGCATGTAGTTCATGTGGTTCTACCATATCTTTTAATTTGATGGTGCTGTATATATTTATGCATTCCCATTTTTCTTTCCATTTAGCAACACCAGAACACTGAGCTTTGTGAATTATCACTCACAAAACAGTGGCGTTTCTGAATTGTAATTGGCAGTGTCACATCAGCAATGGATTTAGATAAAGTTGCTTTCTGTCTAGTCATGCTTGGAACCTTTTCCTGGCTATTCACAAAGTGATACACCATGCAGCTCAGAGATTATAGTGTTACCTTAGATATAATATGATTTATTAATTGGCCTATTGTCTAGCTTAACAAATGTAAGCAAGGAAGAAAATAGAATGATTTGATTTTTTAACACTTAAAAGTCCTTTGCTCAAATACTTTTATGGGACAAGTTGGTTGTGTCATAGTTCTGTACAGTTCCCACTAATACTAACATTTTAATGAGTCTCAGTGTATAGGTAACTGCAGCAGGGCCTGGAGCACATCCTACCTCCTGTTACCTTATCCCCTTCCTCATGTTATCTATCAAATAGCAGAGGATGTACTGCAAAGGGTGCCTTTGTTAATTTAAAACCTTCAATGGCTTTTATTCCAGACATTGTTACTACACTAAGTCTCCTGCTTCACTTCTACCCCTTTTGAGAGATGATGCTGTTGCTGCTGCCTTACATCCTACTGGAGTGCTGCATCCAGCCCTGGGCTCCCAGCACAGCAAGGACAGGGAGCTGCTGGAGCCGGGCCAGAGGAGACACCAAGGTGATCAGAGGGGTCGAACAGCTCTGCTGTGAGGAAAGGCTCAGAGAATTGGGATTGTTCAGCCTGGGAAAGAGAAGGCTTTGGGGTGACCTAATTGTGACCTTCCAGTGCCTGAAGGGAGCTCACTGGAAAGATGGAGAGAAACTATTTGTAAGGGCCTGGAGTGACAAGACAAGGAAGAATGGCTTGAAACTGACAGAGAGTAGGTTTAGATCAGATATTAGGAAGAGATTCTTCCCTGTGAGGGTGGTGGGACACTGACACTCAGGTTGCCCAGGGAATCTGTGGCTTACCCATCCCTGGAAGTGTTCAAGGCCAGTCTGGATGGAGCTCTGATCATCCTGGTCCGGTGGAAGCACTCCCTGCCCATGGTAGGGGGTTGGGACTGAGTAATCTCTAAGGCCCCTTAATATCCAGGATCTGGGCATTCCATGGTTTTGTGTTATGGGACAGAATATTTGAATGTTCCCCATGTGGATTGCGGTCTGTGTGAAATGTAATAGGTCTTCCTGTTATCTTAAAAATAATTCTATTTTCATAGATATGTACTTAATATTTAGTGTATGTACTTAACATTTTCTTGTGGTTGTCATCTTTGGCTAAAAAAAGTAATTTAAAGCAGTATCAACAAATGACTTGAAAAAAGGCACTTCTCAATAACATTACTGAAGTAGGGGCCATTGTTTAAGAAAAGCATTACTCTTATTACTCTCCTGTATAGTTTTAACCAGAAAATGTGGCATAGAGCCACATGGAGCATCATCATGGGTTGGTGATGATAAATATATTCCTAAAACTTTTTCAGAGTATTTTATGAACCCTTCTCTCTAATGTTCTTAAACCTTTAAAAAGATACATTGTTTATTGGAAGTTCAGGATTACTAAGTCTTCAAGACGGGTGAGTAATTACTGAAAATTTATAACAGCCAACATATTGCTGTGTAGACTGGCAATACTTTTCCTTTAAAATTAACAACTCACGTGCAGTAGCTTTCATTCCTGTGTTAGTAAGACATCAGTTTCAAAATACAAACGTGGTTTTTAGACATTCAATCATTTTTACGGGTGAGTTTCAGGTCTGGTGCTGCAGAACCACGTGGTGGAGCTGTTGAATAAATTTGGGTTCTCACAGCATCATCTTGGGTGAAGTCTGTGTTAGAGCTGCTGCCACTCCTGTTATCTCTGTGTGTGAACCTACCTCCTCACATCTGCTGGGGATAATGGGGGGCCCAAATGCAGAGACAGATGTTGACAGTTCCTTCAGAAACAGGTTCAGAGGCAGAGAAACCCAAAATGAAATAAATGCAGTCCAGTCCAATCTATCAGTGCAGAATATTCCTATCAAATATACAAAGTATGATGTTGTAATTGATTATTTTGTCTTTTTTTTCCCCTTAGAAATCATTTTTATAGCAAGTAGTAGTGCATCTTTCTTCAAAGTACATTTATTTAGTTTTGAATGGAGATAACACTCAGATATGTGTTCATCCTCTAACATGACAAGCAGGTAATATAGTTCAGTAAGAGAAATACTTTCGGTTCATTTTGGATGGCCCAAATATTTTTCCTATTTCACTATTTAATTTTCTACTTAGGTTTGAAATAATTAGTTAGGTTTAGAGGCATTTTGGGGAGCCTGTAAAGAAACCTCAAGGACCCACAAAACAGTCACAATTTTCTGAATAATGATCGAATCTTTGAGCCTCAGATTGCATGAGCTTTAGGAGAGATGAGTGAATAACAGCAATGCAGCCATCTGGCTGATGGTGGAAGCTTCAAGGGTCCCTGTGTTTGCACGATTTGTGTCTATTCTTTGGAGTAATAAAAGGCAATATCAGAATCAGTTTGCAAAGTCTGACTTTTTTTTCAGTGTATTGGTTTGATGTACATTTTTAAGCTAGGACATGGAAGAATTCTCATAAACCAGTCAAAGGTGGCAAAGCTAGAAATTTATGTGTAAACACAGCATGGGGTGAAATTACCAGTGGACTGCTCTGCCTGCAGCCAGAAATCTTTGTCTTGGATCAGTAAGAACTACAATCCTCATGTCCATTTGTTTCCTGCCAAATCAAATGACTCTCTGTGAAATATTCCAAATACTGCTGCTGACAAAGATCTTTCTTTCTTAATTTTAAAATCATGATAACATATTTTTAATGCAAATATATTAAACCAGTAATATTTCTAGGAATTTTATTTGCTGTATTTCTGTTCCCTGTGGATTTTTTACATACATCAGACTTCAGATTTTCCCTAAAACTAAAAAGTTGAAGCATTAGCTATACTTATGTTCCATAGTTCTGGCAGTACAATTAATACCAGATGATGTTATAACTTGAGGTGGCAAGTAGGTTTATATCAGATGATGTGCACATACAAAAACACAGTTACTGACCCCTTAAATTTTGTGCTCGCTGTGAGAAAAGAGCTAAACTCTTGCAGCTGATCTTTTCTGTATGCTTGGCCCATGTTCTAATGCCAAATCAATGTGACTCCATTTGTCTCCCTGGCATTGTTCTAGGTTCCTGTTAACATAACCTGAGCTGACTTGAACTATTATCATCACAGAACAATGGACAGCTAACTTATTAGCAGTTCAAAACACAATACCCAAACCAAAATAATTTCTAGGAACTAGAACAATACCATTACAGTCTTTTGTATGTCATTTTATACCCCTAAAGAAGGCTAAATAATGTTTATATAAATAGGTTTGCTATTTTGAAAGGATTTACATTTTTTTTTAAAGTCATATACAGGTAAACAATACAAATACATTTCAATGCTGAATGAACTTTGATACAAGTTAGTTGAAAGGTGATATAAAAACCAATTTAAGCATCAAACCTAATATCCTAAAGCCAGATCAGTTCACAGACCTGTAAATATGTTTTTCCACTTCCAAGGACAGCTGTCAGGCTGTGGTGAGTCCCCGTGGGGAAGGGACTGACAGCCCTGGGCAGTCCTAGCTAGATGAACAACCCCCAGGGATTTTGGGGATCTCTATTGGCAGCTTTCTTCTCTTCCCTGGGAGCAGGGGGAAGGAAGAAGGTGAGGATGGAAAAATGTTTAGAAAGAAATCCAAGACAACCTCCACAACTGAGAAGGGAGTGAGCCCACCACCAGCATCAGCTCCTTCCAGTGAAGACCTCAGTGTACTGGTGACTTGCCTCCACCGCATCCTGGCCCACATCCTTGCACAGGATTTCAGTGCTGACTGTAAAATCCAAAGGGGCACTGAAGGAGTAACCCCAGCATGAGGAGTAGATTGTAGGTTGAGGACTGTTTTTCTTGTGTAACATTTAAGCTGCATTATTACTTAGGCTTTTCTGTATTCAGATACTTTGGATTATGGAAGTAGTAAGACATTAGTTGTGTTAGCAAGATATTCTTGATTCGACACCCATAATCTATTTATTACATATTGACTCTAAAGATAATTTTGGTACAATAAGCTGAACCAAAATTAGAAATTTATTGCAAATGTCATTAATTTTGCCTTTCATGACAGTATGCTGGAAATGTTTGGTTTGCAACCCTTCCCCTAAGACTGTACTATCTCCCTGGTGAAGTTTCAAGATTTTTTAATATTATCACAGGCCAAAATGAAAAAAAATTGAAAAAATATAACTGTCCATACAGTTATATTCTAAGCACGTCCTTAAAAGTGACACACACCAAAAATTTGCAATAATTTTTTTTTTTTCCCAAAAGCTTTTCTTTCATATCAGCAGAAGTGTACAGGCACTATTGAATGACCAGATCCTGCAAAACACAGGATCATCATTACAGTCAAAATGCAGGTGTCTCACAGGAGAGTTTAACAAGCAGACTACATATCTGTGTACCCATATTATGTACTTGTGATTTTCAAAATTTATTTCCCTTATGGTGGCACATCTGCAACAGAAGGGAGCTGGAGAGAGACTCCTGAAGATTTCCAGACTGCTGAGCAACATATCCTCACTGGTGAGATCTGAATATGGGTTCCTTGGAAGAAGGCAATTTCAGATATAATTTCAGTTCCAGATAGAGCGTTTCTCCCTGGCACAGACATAAAACACGCATTTACACATGGCTGGCCACACACATGACCACAGAGGGAAAACACAGCACTTGACACAAGCACAAGCCGCACCAATGGCCTCATCCTGTTTCTGTCTGACCAGGATGAAGCTCATTTAGCTTGTAATACAAATATACGTAATTAGGTGGAAGTATACATATAACAGGTTTCCTCCTGCAGCTGGACTTACACACATGGTCCATACAGTATCCTCATACTCCTAATAGGTGTCAGCAGAACATATAAGCATCCTGCAGAGTCCTGCAGCCCAGCTCTGGCTGCTGGTGCAGACACTGGAAATAGACACACACAAACACAGGCACAAACAGAGACAGACACAGATACAGACACAGTGAGGATTCCTCTCATAACTCAGCTTGGACACTCAGTGCAGATAGTGACTGCCCTGAATTCTCTTGTCTCTGGTTACTCCCTGCACAGATAAGCACACCTACAGGTTTCTGTCAAGCCCCAGGCTCCACAACTTCTCTGGAGACGACCCAGAATTCTTTTTCCATTCAGCAGCTCATTCCTTCAGACTTCATCTCTTTCCCAGGGACACACACAGCTGTCTCCTAAGCCAATTGCCTTTTGCCCCAGCTGTTCTGGCTTGATACTGACTGGCAAACACACAGGCACAGCCCTGGCCATTGCAGTTGCCAGCATCACACACATCTGGTACCCTGGGACCCACACTGCCATACAGTACACACAGAACAGAAAGCTTCTCACTCAGGGAAATACTTAGAAATGGAGTTCAGTGCCAGGATAGCGCAGACTGCACTGATCAGGCACAGGGCATAGCCACAACAGTGAGTTAACCAACATCCACTTACAGCCAGTTCCTTTGGCTGCCTAATCCATCTATTTTCCCATAATTTTTACTCCATGAGTTATCTGGACAGCTCTTCCCCACCGAGCCACTCTATCACTCTGCTCCTCAGCAGGACAGGGTGGAGGAGAAAATAAGATGAGAAAGGCTTCACTGATCAAGAGGAGTAAATTTAATAAAGCAAAAAGAGAGATACTCATGTGGAAGGAAAAGGGAGACAAAAGAATTTATTGTCTCCATCAGCAGGTAATGTCTGGACACTTGCCAGGAAGCAGGGCTTCATCACAAAAAGTTGTTTTGGAATGCAAACATTGTAAATAAAAAATTCCCCTCTCTTCCCTCTTTCTTTCTCTTTGCTTTTATTGCCAAACAGGCTTCATATGATATGGTGTATCCCTTTGGCCAGTTCTGGCCAGATGTCCTGGCTAAGTTACCTCCCAAGACCTTGCTCACAGCCAGCCTGGTGGTGTGTGTGAGGGGGAGTGCTGGGGAGATGGCCTTGATGGGAGCCTGCCCAGCAGCAGCCAAAAACACTGTGTGTTCTCATCACCTTTCTACCTACAGATACAAAGCCCAGCACTGTGAGGGCTGCTATGGGGAAAATTATCTCCATTCAGCCAGAGCTACAAACACATTCAATTTCTCTGCCTTTGGATTCTCCACTAAACATAAAATCATAGAGTGGTCTGGCTTGGAAGTGACCTGTAAAATCATCTGTTCCAACAAACCTGTTGTATTCTTTTTCCAGCACAACTGAAACAAGAGGGCTTTTTCTAAGTGACCACTGTAATTCAGTCTAGCATTGTGTCCAGAATTAATAGCATTAATGAGGCTGTTGTGGCTTTGTAGATTTCTGTCTCCCATTATGGACTTGTGTTTGCAAGTATAAAGCACTGCTTTTTTTACTTTTTTTGTGAAAACCAGGAAAAAAACAACAAAAAAAATTCAGTTATGGAGAGGTTTACTATTTTGCTTTTTTTTTTTTTCTTTTTTTTTAACTTAAGGGATTGTTTTGTTCTGTTGATTTTGGGTTGCTTGTTTTTTTTAAGGCTTGCAAAGTCAATTTCAAACCTGCAAATTAATTTCTACTTTGATTAGACATGAAATTAAACAGCGGTATTATTACTTTAATTTGCTCATTTTTTAAGTTGTCTTCACAGTATTCAATAAAAACACAACTCTTAAAAGAGCAAAAATTACTTGTTAACAGCATGTAACATTTTTGCAAAGCAATATGGAAAATAGAGGTAAAAGACAAAGGCTGCAGGTAAGATCAGCTTTTCTGTGATTTGCTTTTTTAGGTAAACAACACAGTGAAATGACACAGTGGTTTCTTTAAATGGCCATGTATAAAACTCAGCACCCACGTGTGGTCATTGTTATGAAGCAGAAAACTGACACATTAAATGAAATTCTGAGAGCAGCAAGAGAAGACTGGGGAGGCACAGTTTATGAGGAAAAACAAAAAACAAAATGTGAGTAACTTGGAAGGAGATGGTAAGAAAAAGAAAAGTTAAATTCTGTCAGCTAGTCATTTGATTGTGGATTTAATGGAGAATTTCAGTAAGCATTTGAAAAATAAGAATATTTGAAGAAAATAATAGAGAATAACTTAGTTTAACTGGATTTTAATAAATTTATTATTTAATAAATTAGTATTAATTAATGTTTTACTCTTTTTGTTGTCTATGCCTAAAAAAAAATACTTGCATCATTTATCAGTTTTCAAATAATAGCTTTTTTTTTTTGAATGTTTAGTTTTAAGACCTTTTTCCACTTTTTTTTTTTTTTTTTCAGATAGGATGCTATTCCAATTCAAGGGAGTCTTATCTTTTCTTTTGGGGGCTTTATTTAAAATCTCAGTCCACAAGTCCACAAGTAATTCCATTAGTTTCCATCTGCTTTATATTGAAGAGCAATACCAATGCAAAAAGGTATAGAAAGCTTGGGGAGGGTTTGGGTCTTTTTTTCAGTTCTTAACAGAAATACAGTAATTTTTTCTATGTAAGATCATCTGTTCTTCATTGCAGGCACTTTAGAAGATCCTAAAATGAAATTAAGGGCAAAGAAAAGATAAACATGGAAGTGTTCCCAACAGGAGCAGTCAGTTCACCTGTGGTGTATTTCCTCAGAAATCAAAACCGGTTCAACATCACCACAGCAATTTCAAGTACCCTCTGAGGAAACAGACACTGCTCCTTTCATTGCAGGGATCCACCAAGAAAACACTTGTTTTGTAGTAAAAGAACAGAATTCATTAATGCCAATTTACCTCTGCAAGAATAACGACCATGACAGATGCATTTGACTAGACACAACAGATTAATTTTCTGATGTTTTACAAGAATTCAATATGGAAAGGAATTTTACAGAAAAATACTTTTTTTTCTAACTTTAGTATCTCCTAGCTTCATATGTCTGCAAGAAATGCTCCATGCTGTTGCTCTGTGTCATTTTCTGTATATGACCAAAGGGTCTGAATCCCTCTCATTCTGGATAATGCCTTTAATTTTCCTAGGGGCAAAGAAGATTTAAATTAGAATTAATTTTTTATTGTTGCTTTTTAATAAAAATTGCAATCATTAATAAAGCAACTCTTGTGTCACTCTTAGAACCCTCATATCTGATTTCCATTTGTTTTACAAATGTGGTGCACAACACACAATTTTTAAATTAAATTAATTAAATTAATTTAATTTTTAAAAAGTAATTAATTTTAGTGCTGTCCAGGCAAAGAATGCTTCTCGTTATAAAGCAGAACAAAACAGAATTCCTGAGAATAACATAACTATTAGCAATCTGAAAAATGAAGGATGAAAGAAAACTGGCAGCAGATAAGTTTGAGAGGGTCATGATGGTTATAGTATAGAAATAATATGAAAGTAATTATAGGACTTTTGGAAAATGTTTGGAATCTTTCTGAGTTCAAGAGGAAAAATGTGTTTGATGATGAATAACTTCTAAATGACAGCTTTGAGGGACAGTATAAACAGTTTATTTTTTTAATGTTAGTTTTGTACAGACTAAATATACACACATTATTTTACAAAACACAGTCACATATTTAAATTATTAGGTATTAACATCTAAGGGGCACTGTATACCCTTTGCTCTTACAAAGTTACACATCACAAAGTATTTGACATAAGTTAAAAAATTTGTCCTCAAAACATATGTAGGCTGCATATTGACACCTACACTAAATAGCATTTAATTTAAAAAATAGGTCATAGTTAGTATGAATACAGTCAGCAGATGTAGCTCATAGTAATTAACCTATTCTAACTGTAAAGAGCTTTCCATGCAATGATCTAAAAGTATTTCGAAAAAAAAATGGACAGAACTGACAGGGTGATGATACTAAAACATAGGCTTGACAAATAAGTCATGATGAAATGCAGGAAAGTTTCTCTAAAATTCTCTGATAACAAATTAGAGAATCAAACAAATAACAAAATGGCAAGAGGTGCAAATTAACAACCAGAAACTGGAAATATTTTTGCTATCCAAGATATGAAGCTTTACAGAAGTGCTTTACAGGGCAATCTGCTGGGATGTTCTCTCACAAATCAGGGGCACGTTCCACTTTACTTATTTGGTCAAGACAATTAATACTGTGGATGCAATAAATATTCATGGGATTATATGAGTTTATTTCTACTTGAATAGTAAAGATACCTTTATTCTCTTGCATACTTTAAGTACAAACTTCTGTAGCTAATCTATAGTCCTCCTGCTTTCCATTTTTCCTTTAGCTGTGCTGGGTCCAATATTATAAATATTTTTAATCTTTAATTTTTAATACTTTATAAAATATCTACAGAAAGTAGTAGTAACTTTTTCTGGTTAAATAATCCTGTGAGTGGACCTCAGTCATTTAATGGAAATTTACAGTACAGTTAACTTTTTCTGTTTGCTCTAATTACTTAGCTAATGTTACCTGGCCCTTAGATTCACTTCTGTTGTGTTTTCCACAGTAAATGTGTTGAACACAGTTCATTTTCTTCTTTTGGATCCTGCTTTAAAATTTTATCATATTTTAGGATTTGCTGATAACAATTTCTATAAGATTCTATAATTTTTTTCCGTTTTTGTGTATGCACTCAAAAAAAAAAGGAAATATTATCTATTTATATCCTAATATCACCAGGTATGCTGCCACTTCTCACTACACTGTGCATTTTCCTCATCAAAACTGAAGTGTGGTAGCCAGGCTGGGTCCATTGGTCTGACCAAAGCCATGACTTTCCCAGAGAGAGCAGTCCTGTAAGACACAGCTTTTGGGGGGTTTCTGGCAATCCCTGGCCACTGGGTAACCTCAGCAAGGGGCAGCCTGTGGCTGCAAGTGATTTCAGCTCAGTGATTTCAGCTCAGTGATTTCAGCTCAGTGATTTCAGTTCAGTGATTTCAGCTCAGTGATTTCAGTTCAGTGATTTCAGTTCAGTGATTTCAGCTCAGTGATTTCAGCTCAGTGATTTCAGCTCAGCTTGTGAGGTTATCCTGGGCCGACTCAGAGACAGAGAGACAGGAGTGTCGTGTGGTGATTCCACAGAGACAGCCTTTATTGTCCAGCAGCTCTGTGAAGGGTAGCCAGGGACAGCAGCTCCTCCCTGAACTGGGCAGAAGCTGGGGTTTTTATGGGGAAAATCCAGGGTGGTACCAGGGGGGAAAACCAATGGGTTACAAAGGATCAGCAAAGCATGGTGGGATAGCTCACCATGACGAGGGAGGATGGTCCCACCTAAGGGGTATCTATCTCCCCAGGAGAGGCTTGAGATCAGTTTATCACAGTTCCCTCAGGGCACATTCCTCCAAGGGAAAGCTTTGGCAGGCTGACCTGCCTCCACACTGAAGCTCTTGAACTTTCATTGAAGTTTGTATTTGCCTTTACCTTGGCCTCTTTCCTATCCTCTAGCTCCAATTTTGGTTTTTTTTTTCCATGAAAAAATTTTCTATTTTATGACTCTGAATTTCCAAATTGCTGTTTTACTATATCATAGAATCATAGAATGGCCTGAGTTGGAAGGGACCTTAAAGATTGCCCAGTTCCATCCCCATGCCATTGGCAGGGACACCTTCTACTAGACCAGGTTGCTCAGAGCTCCATCCAACCTGGCCTTGAGCACTTTCCAGTGCCTCATCATCCTCAAAGCATGGAATTTTTTCCTAATATCTAATCTAAACCTATGCTCTTTCCATTTGAAGCCATTCCCCCTTGTCCTGACACTCCAGACGCTTTCTTGTTGGCTTGCTTCAGGCACTGGAAAGCTGCAATGAGGTCACCCCAAAACCTTTTCTTTCCCAGGCTGAACAATCCCAACTCTCAGCCTTTCCTCACAGCAGAGCTGCTCCATCCCTCTGATCACCTTGGTGTCCGTCTCTAGAGAAGGACAGCATCTACATCCCTCCTGTAGTAGCATTCATGGTACCAAGCATTGTGTTCAAAGATTCAAAATGACAGTGCAGTCTTGAAGATGATTTGAATTTCATCTATGAACTGGGTCAGCCACAGGTGAATTCTCCACCTGGGGCAAATGAACAAAGATTGGTGTGAGCACTTTAAACAATCGTCCTTTAACTAATAGCTCTAATATCACTAATCAGTACAGTAATTTTTCTGAATCTATGTTTGCCTAAAACGGTTACTTCCAATCAATTTCTCAAGATGCATTTTAATGTCAGCAGTTTGGTTTTACATAAAACTGGCAGCAGGCTCATCTCTTAAGAAACACTGACATTTTTTTCCCAATAAGTCAACAAACTTTTTGTTTTCAATGGAAGGACAATAAATTTCAGAATCTGCTCCTCTGAGAATGATTACTCTAAGACCTCTTATCTTTTCTGAAAGAACAGGAAAATAAACAGCAATAACCACAACCTTTCTTCAGTTTGTAAAGGTTAATAGCTAGTTATATATCCAATTTTCCATTTCAAAGGACAACAAAAGGCATCTTTGACTGATTGTTTTAGACACTATGCAAAAACTTAAATAAAACTACCAAAGGAAGGCTCCCCTTGCTCAGAGGTTTATGGGCAAGAATAAAAGTCTGAGTAAATTCCTACAAGAAACTCTCACTCACTGTATCCACATGTATTTTAATTTATTTTTTTTTTTGCTAGACAAAATACCAGTCTTCAAATGCAGTTAATATTAAAAAAGCTGCAAAGAGAGCTCTTCCTGTAGTAAGAGAATAGCTTTGAAACAGCAAAAAAAAAATTGCACATTATGTCTGGACATTTGTGGACATGTATATATAAGATATTTTTCTTCATATTGTGGTACTCTTACCTATAATTGATATATGTTGTATTTCTGTAAATAATCAATTATGCCAATATGAATGATATTAAACTGGAGTTTTTAAGGGTATCACTGTCCTGCTGGGATAGTCTTGTTGTACGAAGTCACATGGGCACCAAAACTCCATTCTCCCCTCCATTTAAATGAATCATTCCTTAGCTTCCATTAGCTCTCTCAAATATCTTCTACAGACTCTTAAAATGATTAATCCTGTAATCCTCTGTTTGCTAGAATTTCAGTATACAGTGATGATCCTTATGCATATTTAATTATGAAGTATATCTAATTTGTAGAAGTAACAAACTCTAATTCTTTCCTTACAGTCTCATTCTGATTAATAAAGTACAATCTATACAAAAATCTAATCAAGACTGAAGTGATTATATAATCAAACCCAGAAAAATCTTTTTATTATATAGTAATTAAACTTTAACTCGTTTATTAATCCACTTGTTTTTCAAATGTTTGTACTTTTCACAACTCCAATAGATAACTGTTTCTGTGACACTGCTATGTTTTTTGTTTATATGACACTAAGTTCATGTAGGCCTTCCAAGCTTGAGTAATTCTGTCTTTTTGCCTTCTGCAGATAATGTCTGGTCTTCAAAGGCAATGTGCCTGAACAAGCCTGATAAGAATTGCATATTCAGGAACTCTGAATATCAGTGTGTTGGTTTCTCATATTAAAAATGAAAGAAATATGACATAGACAAATTTATGTTTCTCTCCCTATTTAACTTTTGTTTAATAAATTCCAAACTGCAGCAAAGCCCTGCAATAATTTCTCATGTTTTCCAGTTGGTAATCTACATTAGCAAGTCATGATTATTCTTAGGTACTTTTGTTCTGGAGTACCCAAATATCAAAGCAACAATGCACATAATTGCACTGGTCTTTAAAATACAAAAGCACTAGGAACTAAAAAGTTCTTAAGTACTGCTTACTCTGGAAAGTGAAAAGAATTTTAGTTCTCTATCCCTGTCATACTGTGTACAGAGTAATACAATCCCACAATCTTAGAGTCATTATAGTTCTCTTAGAGGTAAGAAATACCTACTCTGACAATTGCAGAATCTAATTAAGATATCACATGCCGTATTTTCTGTGTAATTTAGATAACAAATTAAACATATTTGCATTTATGAATATATGAATTATGACTTATTTAATGTGTTTTGCATTGGACAACATTTCTATTATGTCTTACATTAAAGCACTATATACCCAAATGTTTGAATAATATAAGAGAAAAGATATTGCAGACACCATGGGGAAGCAAACAAACTAATGAAAGCATTTAAGCAGGAAAAAAAATATTCAATTCTTTAAGTAAAGTAAAAAAGAGCACCCCATTTTACTATGAGTTCCATCCATCACATCATTCCTTTAGACCAAATTTCTTAAGAAACCTATGGGGACTTATGGCTGAACTTCAGAAATATCATGCAGCTTATTCTTAGCATATCAGAGCTTTACAGGAACACAAAGGCATAACACACTCGTAAAAGTAGCTGTATGAGCTGCATAAAAATATCCTCATGAATAAAGCAGACACTAAGGATTTTCCTTATTGTCCAGAATTTTGGTGGTGAACAGCTAAGAGGGCAAAGAAAATAGACTTTGTAAAGATCAATTTGGTTTTAAACCTGATGGAATCAGAGCATCTGTGTGTGTATTTGTGAGACTGCATATCTGTATATAGTTTTACATTCAGAAACAAAATGCAATAAGGGTCTGTAAGTTTTGAGTTATTCCATCTGGAAATAGATCACAAAATAGGTGAAGGTGACAGAGTTATAGTCTCAAAACTTTCTGTTTGTTTTGTTGCAATGAAGTTCAAAAAGAATTGAAATAAAATCCCTCCATGCTGAGCATATTTTTAACCATTTCTAGTGGTTAAAAACATGTGTCTGTGTTATGACTGATACTGTAAGATTGACAAGATATTACAGTTCACTTTTACTTACATTCATGGGCTAAATTTAGCAATGCTTGCACAGTGTAATTAAATAAAATTAGATCTGATAGTTCTAAAAGGCACCAATTTGTTTCATATAATTTTGAATTGCATTATAATAAAAGATGAATTAAAAATGAAGATTTAAAAATGTCTGAAAGTGCTTTAAAACCTATCCAGTTCACACACTTAGAAATTATCTTTTTGAGTAATGTGTGAAATTCACAGAAGAACATGGTATCAGTAGAAAATTAACCAACAACATAAAAGTTGATTTCAATTTCCATTTTATGGTCTCATTGGTTAAAATACTGAGTGATATAAAAGTTATTTGGATTTATCTCACCCTTTAGAAAGCCATCTGCTATATGGATCACCTACTGTGAACCACTTTTTTAAGACCTCATAAGCCGAAACATGTTGTTTCTTCAGAGAGTTCTAACTGAAATAAAATTAAGTCATATGTTGGATCTATACAAGTATCCACATAATACAAAATTATACCCAAGAATATTCAAATAATCTGTTAAGGACTGAAAAATTAAGAAGTGGTATGTATGGAAAATAATTTTCAGGTCCTTAAGTGAACTAGTAAGCCTTAAAGCGCTTAATCAGCCTCACCTGGGGCCTCTGCATTCATCCATGGACAAGGAGGCCTATGCAGGCTCAGTTCAGAGGTGTTAGGCTATTATTTGAGCTGTGTTGGAGGTCAGCTGATGTTCATCCCAGTTACAGATTGTTGTGGTGCATTTTTGTCCCTAATAGTCTGTTCCGTTTCCCCCTGCTTTGTTGGGTTAGTCTAAGTTATACCCCCCCACATCTAGCTATTTCTCTTCCCTAAGAACTATCTATCCCTTGTTATAGAACGCTCTCTGTTGCTCTCCTTTTCCCCTTTCTGAGTTGTCAATCCCACCATAACCCAGCCCTCTGCTTTGGCAATCCCCTGGAAATCCCCTAATATTGGAAGTCCCATTGGTTTGTTTGCTCTGTTCCCCTCCCGCTGTGCTCCCCATTTGGTTTGTATATTGTGAAGCCTGCCCTCTGATCCTCCCCTGTGTTTTCCCTATTGGTTAAAGACTGTATCCTCTGCCTGAGACCTCCACCATATAAAAGCTCCTACACATGCAATTTCTTTGTCTTTCGTGCCTGGACCCTTCAATGGAATAAACCCCTTTTGGAAACCACATGGAAGGCCTCTCCCTCATCCTTGCTCCTGCCCTCCACATTTGACAGCCTGTGCCGCAGAGCATCAGCCCTACAGCTGTATCCCAGACTGTGCTGCTTTCTGGGAACAGCCTGCTCTTGGCCCGGTGCCGGGAGCTGGCTGGGGAAAATCCGGCACCACATCAACAGATGTGATTATATCCAGCCATGGAGCTCCTGTATCTGT
This sequence comes from Pseudopodoces humilis, assembly GCF_049639895.1. Taxonomy (NCBI): domain Eukaryota; kingdom Metazoa; phylum Chordata; class Aves; order Passeriformes; family Paridae; genus Pseudopodoces; species Pseudopodoces humilis. Next base: position 99,498,917 of record NC_142201.1, read on the forward strand.
GGCCTGGCCTTCCCCCTCAGCCTTTCTTCGTCACTGTGGGCATACCCAGACATCGCTGGGTCACTCATTACTGTTGTATTCCCTTTAGATCTGGATTCTTGGTTGTCCCTGGCTCTCAGCTGTGGGTATTTCCTGCTCTCCAGTGCTGCAGAACATGGCCTGGGCCCTGCTCCTGTTTCCTGTCCCCTGGGGATCTGCTCCATGACAGTAACACTAAGGAAGAAAGTTGTTGCTAAGATAATTAGTCAGCCGAGACCTTTTAAAGAACACCCACAGATACTTCAGGAGCAACTTCCACAGTCACAGGGAATAGATAAAAAAGCCTGGCAGTAGTGATCTCGTGCCTATGTTTTACACAAAATAAGATTCTCATTTTGTTTAAGGACCTCCTGTGGAGTATGTTTCAGACTCTGGCTCAGGGTCTTTTTAGAAATACTGAGAGCAGTCCCTTTCCTCTAGTGACTCTGGGGTGGGTTCTATATTGATTGGTCTGAATGAAATACCTAATAATTGAACTAGGGGCTTTGGAACCGGTAACCTGGAAATTTATTTTAATTCAGAAAATGTGGTCTCCTCAGGAATAGAATATTCTTTGTTTTGCAATTTATAAAATCATGTCTATCTACATGGTGGTTAGAATGGCAATAAGCATATCTCTACAAAGGCTTACCTCATTTCTCTGTCTTTTTTTTCAAGTTTCTCATAATTTGTGAAGTATCCTTTGAACAGTAGTTGGGTATTTGTTCTCCTCTCACATTCTTTCTGAAACTGGTTATTTTTCTGATGTTAACCCTGACTGTGACAGGCCCTATTGCTTTTGTTACAGGCCTTTGGTATCAGATCTCAGGGCCTTAATGGACACAAAACAAGACTTAAATGAAAATTGCAGTGGGGTATATCTTACAGCCTTTCTGAGTGGTGATAGATCTCTCTAAAGTTAGAAGCAGAAAAAAAGCAGAAAAAAAAAAAAGCAGAAAAAAGCAGAAAAATTCCATCAAGATATTTTTCTGACAAGATGATCACATGTTTTGATGCCTTTCATGTTCTCACAGAGGTTGTTCCTTTTATATTTTTTATCTATGATCACATCAATTAATTATCAGATACTTCATTATAGTCTACCCAGCTGAAATATTTTTCTTTAAATTATCATTCTGTAAAAATGCAGATTTTTGGCAGTACATTCCCTGAACTACTATACCTCTACTACTTCCTGATTCATGTGGTTGAAATGTTACCTTTTGAAAATCTGCAGTGGCTCTGTTGTAATTCCCACCATTTCTCTTAACATTCAAGCTTCAACAGCGAGTCAGTTCCAGCCTAAGACTATCGGTATTTTTTCAACTAACAGTGTTTTCTCTCTTTCCCAACCAGTTTAGGCACTCGACCTCAGTAGCTAAATTCTGCAGTCTCCAGCCAGCTGGGAAAATAAATGTCATTGGCAGGTAAGTAAAGCTCCTTCCTTTTACTGATCATTGCAGACATAAACTCTCCCTCTAGAGGAGGTCTGGTGGGTGAGAGAAAACAAAATAAAACATTTTCAACCCCTTTTGGCCCCTGAAGTTGGAACAAACAATATCACTAACTTAAAAAGTTCACTATTTTAAAGTGTGAATGGAGTCCTCTCTTTCCTATCACTGATGATCCTCCTAAACTGTAATTCATTGTTATAAAGAGAGTAACATTATTTAAAGACCTTTTCAAGGGAAATTTTTAGAAGTCAAAGAGAATAAATCCCTTTCCAGCAACAATGTTTCTGTTTTCTTTTAAATCCAGCAGAATTTTTTAAAGAATTTATCTAATTTTTGGTTAGCTTAGATAAAAAATGTGCTCTCCAAAGTTAAGCATTTAGTCAACCTTTGAGACTGAGAAAGAGCATATCATGTACTTAATTTTCTTTTAATGTTACTGAGAAACCTAGAAATGTAGCTTGCTAAAACTAATTAGTTTTTTTCTATATTTAGAGAAAAATATGACCAGGCTTAGGAAATATTATTGAAAAAGGCTTACTTCTGCTAGGAAAAGTAATCGAAGCAAAGCTGGATTTGGGATAATGTGTGAATGTGCAATCTGGGAGAGAACATAAAGGCTTCATTTTACTATATTTCAATAAAGACCATTGGAGCTATGCAGCAGTAGTTCAAAATAATGGATTTGATTTAGACCAGGGTTTGTGCCAGATGCTCTTATCACAGACCCACTGGCAGAGGGGGTTCGTATGGTCAGTGAGCTTGTGTTTCTTATCGTGCCAGATGCCAGTTGTGGCGGCTGCAGAGCAAGTGGAAGGAGCTGAGACATTCCACAGGAGAGAGAAATATTTCTTGCAGGCAGATTTGTCTGCAGCAGATACTATCTATATTTTATCATTATTAAGGAGCTCTGCAAACAACATCTGCTCTCCTCCAAGGCTGCATATTTTTTGGTGTGGGTGGTAGTTCTGGGATCAGAGAAGGAGCTTCCAGCAGAGGAGCTGTTATGTAGATAAGCAGGCAGCCTTAACTGTGTTGCTCCAACATCGTTATGGTTGGGCTCTGAATAAAACCTGCAAGAGTCTGACAAGAACTTCTGAAAGGGGCTTTGCTCTGACAGAAATGGGAACATATATTTGACAATGTTTTATGGAAGCATCAGGAGCCAACTAATAAGATTTCCCTACTCTTTTGAATCAGATTATTATTATTATTAATAGAGAATAATCAATTAATGTAAAATTATACTGTGATTGAGGAAACAACTGATTACTTTTTGAGAAGGTTTTTGCCATGTGATTTGCCTTAAAGTAAAGCTAGTAGAATAATAAATCATCTCCGAACTGTTGCTTTAGACTAACCATTTATCTGATACTTGATCAGCAGCATAGATGTTTAGGCGAAATAAAAAGTTGTGTCTTATTGAGATAGAATCAGTAATGTTTTTAAATACTTTTAAAATATGTTTGACTCAGGTATTTCCTGAGGATTCTAATCCTTTGAATACAAAAAATTATGTATTTTTTTCTCTTCTCCTTCTAAATTAAAGTTCCTAATAGGCTTCCATAAATCTTCTACCAGGGATTGTGACTATCTTAAGTCTGAGTTGTAATTATTGAATGTACTGATAAAGATTCCACAACAAAGCACACAGTAATGATCAGACAGTTAAACAACTTTAAAAAAAACAACCCAGGTTTATACAACTGCACCAATGGTCTTCTTTTCTCTTTTTTCTTTAATTGGTGAAAAAAAAACTAATTTTTTTTTTTTCTCCTTATGTCCTACTGAGACATGCTGACACATAAAAATTGGAAAAAAAACCCTGGATCCAACCAGATTAAAAAACCCCAGAATTCTGATTAGGAAAAAATACAATGCCAAATTGACATGGTGGTCTTTAAAAAAAGCAGTGTGACTTATAGGAAAAGGTAATGTGGTAAAAAATGCTGTAAAAATACAGAGTTGATAGATGATATTGACAAATGTGATTTTAGAAATTCACCACATGAAGACCAGAAGTTTATGAAGCGCTTAGAGTCAGTTTCTTCTAACAGCCTATTGATATTTTTATTTACAAAAAATAAAGGATGTATGTTTTTGCTTTAAAGAAAATGTATTTAATGTGCTTTTAATGATCTGTGTATGGTTTTACATTTTGAATCTAACAAAGACTCAGTATCTTACATAAAAAATTCACACTTTTATTATGAATAATTTAAAAAAGCAAATCTATTGTTATTTCAAGTAATTTTTACTCTCTGATTCATCTTGTTTAATCATGGAAATGGGTTAGAAGGTGCCTATTTCTCTAACCCCAAGCTTCCTTTATATCACTCTATTGTTTTACATTAAATGTAACTTTTTCTTTGGCTTGGTGAGGAAGAAACTGAAAATACATTTGTACATCTTCATTTTTGAAATGGATTCTCTGTGCTACTTGAAGTGACTTATAGGAATGTATAAAATGAGAATGGAAACCCCACAGTGCAAATAGAACTTTCTTTTCAAAAATGTGCTTTCAAAGTCCTCATGCCAAATGCATCCCTGGTGCAAATCAATTCCAGTAGCATTACACCAGGGAACAATTCAGATATTCCTCTCCATGTCAGTGACCCACTGGTAATATCAATCTAACTGCCATGCTACTTTCAATTGTGTTTCACTCACATTTACAGAATTAGTTACACTTTATGGCAGAAAGTACTAAGGTAGACTTTATTCCCCCTGTACTTTCAGGAGTGAATGCAATGTTAGTGAATTGCACCTTCTACTTATTATTTCTCACGAGATGGAAGGAGCAGGTGTAAAAGATTTAATGAAGCAACTGTCAAGTTGCAAGGGTCATTTGTGTGTAGAAAGCCATAAATTAGCTGGTTCTTAGGGGAAATTACCTTCTACCTTTACAATGCTGCTATTTATAAATTATCATTAAACTCCTGGGAAATAGCAGTTTGAAAGTTCAGAAAAGAAACACCAAAATCCTTTTATATTCGCAGGTATATCACAAGAGAATGTCTGAAAGAACTTGTAGTATAATAATAAGCATTCAAGGGAAGCTTTATGACCATAAATTTTGTTTGCTTTTGCAAAAGTTGGCTGAAATATACATACTAAAATCCTTTTTGTATAGACAGGATAAGTTTGTGGTCATTGGAGGCCAGTTTACTAGCTGAGGTAAGTAAATCTGCCAAATCATAATACTTTTTGTAAGATGTTTCTACTCTCCTTAAAACAGTTTTGTTTTTAAAAAAATAAATATATATATATATATATATAAGTGGAATAGCAAACATTAAAATTATTTTATTATTTATCTACTATGTAATTCCTCAAGGTTTTGTTGGGGAATAATGTTCGTATGAATACCTTTAAGAGACAGACTGTAGCTCTGCTACATCATTATATGGCAAACACAGTTTGATAAGAATAAGCTTCTAAAAAGCAATAAAATCTGTAAAAGTAATGTTCTTGTCTCTTTTGGTAACTCATCTGAGAAATATCACAGTTTTCTTGGAGCTGAAAGAATAGTTTCTGCTGGTATCAACTGATATGGCAAAAGGAGTCTCATAAATAGGAAAGTTTGAAACAGCATCCTCAAGAACTGTCTTTACTGCTGTTGCTATTAAGCAGATATTTACTTGATGGAGAGTTGATTAATAAGGTGTGTTCTATGAATAATTTTAATTATAATAATTATAATAATATACTTTAGTCTTTTTTCTCCCTCTCAAATAGACATTTGACATAACTGTTACGATAGGAAAACATGAAATTGTAAAGAAGATAAAAATGCACATTCTGTGAAAAATATATTCTGTATTTTGGTAGTCTGGAGGAAGCTGGAGACTATTTTTCCTCTCCCTTTTTGTGAAAATCAATAAAATTAGATAAAGCTTTTCATGTTTTGCAAACTTTAATTATTACTTAGGGGGACAATTTTGTAAATATTTGCTTCATTGCTACTTTTAAAGATTCTTCCAGAGCCTTTTTTTTTTTTTTTGGTTGGAAATTTCTTTCTAATTTAGAATGAATTCAAGACAGTTTATAACTGCTCTTCATTGCTCTTTGATTTTACAAGCTTTTCCTTTTCTAGTGCTGATTTCCTCCTTGCTTCCACAATTGTATTTACACTCCCTCTCTGGCACTGTATCATTGTGTTCATGAAGTTTAATTCTTCTGCTCTCTACCCAGCAAGGTAGAACACCCTTTCTTCTCATCATACAATTTTGCAGTTACTTGCAAAATCCAGATCTGGGGCAATTTGTCCCAGGTGTGGATGACCAGGAAAACATTTATGCTGTCATTTTGTAGAGGTCTTGCTTAACTATGAACACTTCTTTCTTACTAAGAAATGCCTTGCTAGATAGAAAAATGTCAGTGCTGCATTCAGAAGCACCTTAAGATTGCACCATATTGTTGTTCACTGTGCAAGCCCTGCTCCTCTTCCCATAATTTCTGTTGAGGTTTTATTAGCATGAATTCAGAAATCTTATTAAATTTTGTGATATGGTACTTTGTACTGCTAAATGTTATCAAGTTTATTTTGTTCCCTTCTTGATCTCTTCAGGTTCTTCCAGCACAACACTAATCCTCTTTTGTGTTGATACACCTGACTTTGTGTCTTCAAAAGATTTCATTAACAAGGTGCTTCTTTTTGCCTTGTCAATAAATTCAGTTATGTTCTCTGCTTCTGGTTTTCAGTTAACTGGTTTATAAAACATAGATCTATGGTTTTATCCCATCTTATCTAATTTTCTGTTTACTTCCCCACCTAATTTATTAGACAACTAAGAAATACTCATTTAGAATATTATCGAAAGCCATGGCACTATCATGGCATTTCAGGGTAGGCTGCAATAGATAATATCTTATCTGCAGTCACCAGTACTCTTAAGTGGATATTCCTTTGACTGCACTGCTATCAATTTAACAATATTGAAAGTACAGTGTAGCGGAAAAAAATAGTTTTTAATCATGACAAACACAATATTCTTTAAGCAGGTTGAATTGCATAGAAATATCTCCCATCAGCTCAAGAAAGGAAATGGATCCAGGTATTGACTGTGATTAAATGTTTACACAACTGCATTGAGCAGGGTCCCTCTATCCTGAGGGATTAGACAATAAAGAAAAAGCTGTTAAATGGTCTGTTTTTCTGCAAATACATGGAACATATGTCATGCAACGTTTTTTACTAGCTCACATAAATTATATACATATACATATATATATACATATATATACATGTATACATACATATATATATATATACATATATTCATATATCTTTTCAAGTGGACTGAATAGAGCTCCACATTTTCTTTTTTGCAATTCTCTGATTAGTGGATTCTTCATCTAGTTCTTCCTGTCACCTTCATTCTCATATTTTCTATTCAAAATGCCAAATAGTGTATGTCATATATAGTCATACTATGCTTGGCCTCACTTTGCAGATAAAGAGAAGGGATGCCACTATTATGTTATGTTGCATCTATTCATTGTAATCTTGCTGAGATTTTTCACTGTGGCATAGCAACAACCTAGTAAAAGTGGATGACTGGGTCTTCTGAGAGCAGCTGGATAACGTGATTTTCTGTGAATATTATTTCCTATGTCAATTATGATCTTATATTTACATTCAGTGAAAAATCATCCTTCCTACATGATGTTTGAAGCAGAATCTTAACAAAGTGCATGTGGTATCTCAGTGAGCCCTTCTTTTGGATCGGGTCTGTTTCGTGCTTTATTCTTGTTATTAAGAAAGTTATTTTAGTGAAATGGGTCAGGTTAGTGTGCTTTCAATTATTTTGCAAAGAGTTACATTTCCCTAGCATACTAAAAATCTCTGAGAATTACTCACTGTCCTTCAGGGGAAGCATTGAGTTGGATATTTAATTAAGTGTTATGCAGCTTCAGCTATCATTTACTTCATCTGGAGAAACTGCATTGTTTGAGTCCTATTCTTCCAGAATAAAAAGCTGTGTGTCTAAGTGGGTTAGATCATAGAATCATTGAATGGTTTGGGTTGGAAGAGACCTTAAATATCATCTTTTTCCATGGGCAGGGACAGCTTCCACTAGACCAGGTTGCTCAGTGGGATGTTCCCCTCAGCTTTGTACACATCAGATTTTTATAATCTCTGATCTCTCGTTCAAGTAGGTGACTCTAAATGCCTGACTGAAACTTCCAGGCCACAAATAACAGCAGGAACTTAATCAAAAGGAGTCATAATCAGAGCAGATTGTTTTACAGTTGTGCATTCGCTGCTTTGATCTTCTTGGCTACTAAGGGGGAGAATCGTGCATTTCAAAACAACATTGCACTGTAATGCTACATTTCAAAGGATATAGAAAACATAAGAACACAGTAAGACCAAATAATTAACATTTTTGTCCTATTGAATCACTACCCTCAGATAATTTTCAGGGTGAAAATGCTATCACAGATTTGCATATAGACACTGATATCTGTGAACTAAATTTGAGAATTAGAATAAATAAATAACCATACTTTCAGAATCACTGAATTGTGTAAAATAAACCATTCATCAATGAACACAGAAATAAGGATTTGAACTTTATGTAATGACCTCCATAATAGTAATAAATTACTTTATTCTAAATCTACGTCTCTGATGGATAATTACTATTCATTATTAGCCATAAATTATATTTTCTTCCTCAATATAGGTTTTTCAATGGCATTTATGGAAAAAAAAAACCAACAATCTTTTGAGATATAAAAAGGGTAGTGTAGTGCTCTGGCTGTTTCTCAGCTGGGATAGGAGATTTTAACTACAGTGGCTGAACGTGTTTCCATTCTTCCTTTTTAATAAAACTGAAGTGCTGTTAAGAAAGTTCTTTTCCTCAGATTGCAGACTAAAGAAATGTCTGGCAAAATGGTATTTTTAAGAGGTTTCTTAATGATTTTACAGATTTAACTATTTATGAAAACATTGCATTTTCTTAATAGAAATTCTAATCAAATCAATGAAAAAATCAAATTCTGACTCTGAAATCATAGTGGGAGTTGAGTTTTGATAGTAAATAATGAAATTTTATTAAACTGTTTCCATAAAACCTTTTTTCTTTAATTCAAAATTGTAGAATATTAAGACTATAATATGCTAGTGAAATGTGAACATAATTTTTTTTTCAGTTAAACATGTTTTTTTCATTATAAAGCTATAGAAAGGGTTTTTTTCAGTGGTTAGATATTTTTAAATTTACTACTAATTTTTACTCTTTCATTTTCTTGTTTTATTTAAAGGCTTTTTAAAATTCTAATATCTAACCTAAATTACCCCTCTTTAAATTTTTAACCATTACCAGTCGTCCTGTGACTACAGTTCCTGGTGAAGACTCCCACTTCAGCTTCCCTTCCCTTCAAAATCTTTTAGGATATGCCATTCAGGATATTTACATACAAACAGAAAAAAAAAATCCAAACCCCTCTCTTTCCCCCCCCAAAAAAAACAAAACTGCCCAAAAGCCTCACAAAAGCAAAAATCTCACACTACAAAAAAAAACCCAACCAAAGCCCTCGCGTATTATATTCATTGAAGAACCCTTTTCAGAACAATTTTTCTTTCTATTTTACTCAAGCTAATTATCCAATTCTAACTTGGCTTCTTGATAATTCATGATTTAATCAGAACCAGTGTTGTTGCTCACTGGCAGTAACCAATACTTTATCTTCCTTGGTGCTACTTGGCGGGTTATCTCATGTTTGTGCCTATTTTTTTTCCTCAGGGATATTTATTTTTTTTCTAATGTCTAAAATTTTGGTTGAGTAATGTGGTTGTCCTATTTCTCATGGCTAGTGCCTCTCCAGATTTGCAGAAAATAGCCTCAAAAGTAGAAATTGATAAAAGACGTTCTGCCTTTCTGCTCTTTTAGAAATAAAAAACTGTGTGTGAGGAATAGAGTATCTTGATACCAAAATTTCCAGAATTTAGCTCTTTGCCTTCCTATAGATAGCAGCATCAAGTGAATATTAAAGAAAGGTAAAAAAAAAAAAAACAATAAAAATGGTTGGGTTTAAGAAAAAATTTCTTTCAAATTAGTGATTTGGGTAAATGATTATACTCAGAGAATACCAGGTTGGATGGAGCTCCAGAGATCATCTGGTCTGACCTTTTTTGGCAAGAGCACAGTCCAGACAAGATGGCCCAGCACCATGTCCAGGTGAATCTGAAAAGTATCCAGTGTTGGAGAATCCTGCACTTACTGCCCAGTGGACATTATTCCAATGTCTGGTTGTTCTCACTGAATTTTTCTCTTGTGTCCCATCCTATTTTTCCCAGGAAAAACTTTTATCCATCATCCCTCATCTTTTCCATGCAACTCCTTTTAAACTGGGAATTTCCATCTGCTATATCCACATGTCTCTTTTTATCTCACATGTAGATTCCTAAGTGCCTCACAAATAGTACAAGCTTAACATTAATATATAGAATGACATCTATCACCATTTTAACATATCAATATATTTTAATTTACCAGTTTAGTCTAATTATAAAATATTTTACATGGTCTATAATCCTTAAGTCTTTTTGAAGCTGTGTCTTAACAGAGTAATCCATAATGTTTTTTACTCAAAACTAATATACAGACAATGTTATTTCTCTGTAAACATTGTCATGTAAACTTTATAAACCCCAACACAATGGATTTCTCATATTCTTATACAAGATAACAGGAACAGGAATTTATTCCCATATACCTAAAAGGTTCTTTGGTTTCAGAAAGAGGTACAAGAAAATGAGCAAAAATGGTGAAAGTGACGATTCACATCAGCAGTTTTTCTGAAAAAGACAGTAGTCAAATTTTGTTTATATCATTGTTTTAAAGTCTTTCAGAAATGAGAAGTGAATATGCCTGACTTTAAAAATTGTGCTTATTAGATAAAACTTCCCTTTGAAGTATGAGGAAATGGGGAAATCCCATGCCAAATGGTATCTTGGGAGAATCTATATTGGATTCTTCCTCTCACAGAAGCATCTGAATAAATCTGCATTAATGGATATCAGGAGGTCTAAGGAAGAGACCAAAAACTGAAAGCCCAACACCCACCTTTTTCGGTCAAAGTGGGCAGCAATTCAGTCCGATAACAAGGAGAGAAAATTTACATTTTACCTTGGTATAAAACAAGTTTGTGCTTGCTTTCATTTGTATCTTCTATCACTATGTTTGTTACTGGCATTAGAAATATTTTTATTTCTGGTTGCATATTAATTTCCTCCAGTTTAAGTGGTGTAAAGTATCTGGATAATAACAAAGCATTTGTTACTGAAAGACACAGCAAGGTTTACTATGTATTTTAATAAATATTCAAGTTTCAAAGCATATTTCTTGGCCAAAGGCTACGAGTAGGTATTGATTTTACATGTCTGAGAAAAAGGAAAATGCTGCACTGCAGAGGCCAGGAAAATCAAAGCACCAAACTGTAATCAAGGCTACTGTCTGGAGAGTTGGATGTGTCCTTCCATGAAAGTTAGTAGGGAGACTGTTTTTTCTGGATTTTGTGATTCCAAAGTGTCTAGACTTGGAGGATCAAAAATTTCAAGCATAATGTCACTAGCAGTGAAAATATGTGATTTTGGATTCTCTATGTATTTGTTTAAAAATGTAATTTGGAATAGGCTGAAAGTATTTGCATACTCATGGTGAATTCTAATGTCAGCAATAAAAATGCAATGTGCTTTATAACTTTTAAAAACTTTACCAATATGTTTGAAATATAATTAATTGGACTGGAATATTTATCAAAGAGTTAAACAAACTTAAATATTTAATCCAGTATTTAATACATATTAATACATATTTAATTCACCTCTGTTTTGGGTTGTTTCAGTTTTTTTATTCACTACCAACAACTTCAAGCAAGGAGTCAAAAATGCAGGTGAAATAGTTTTTAATCTCAAGAAAAACTAGTAAAAGACAATCACCATAGGAACCTCGCTTCATTCTGTTTGAATACCAAAGGCCAAAGATTGCTGCATCCTAAAGACTGAGGTAGCCCCTGAGGCTGTAGTAGAATTTTAAAACAAAGTTCAGGAAACAATTCTGTACAGGAGAGTATTTTGTGATATTGAAAACCTGCATATACGTAGACACACAATTGTGAATCTCAGTCACTTGAAAGAAACTCAAGATTATCTCTGCCAGCTTTTGAATCGCAATTTCAGGATAAGCTGTTCTTGACAAGTTATTTATGTTCTCTTGATGTTCACACAAATTGAGCTGAGGACTGATCCCTTGCTATAAAACAGTCTTGATACTCCAGGATAGCAAGATACAATCACTGTCACTTGTTGAATATTGAAGTCCTAACTTCCATGAAAAACAATAAACTCTGGAGCTCGTGATAACAACAGTACAACACATCTTCTCTTGCTTTTTTGCCTATTTTCAATATTCCCTTGCCAATATTCAAGGGAACAAAGCTCATATTCAAGTTTACACAAAATCAGTTTTGTACTATTCATAAGGTACAATTTTTATTCTTCAGCATTAACTCAGATTAAAAGTTTCCTATGCCCTTTATGTTGTCTCTTCATTTCACGGATATTTTCTTAAGTCAGCACTCTTATATAGATGAAATTTTCTAGAATTTAGCACTTCAAAAAACTCACCTCCCTGTGAGGTAGAAACATAGTGGTAAATAAGACTTTTGGTTTTAAGGATCTCTGCTTTTTTCTTATGCCTCTGTATCACTTTGCAAAGCAAAATTTGGAACAATAGCTCCAAGCTGTTGCTTAATATTATTATTATTCAGTAGTGTTCAGCATAAAATAAAACTTTGTAAATTCAGTGGACTTTTAGTCATTTATTTCTTTATTTCTCTAATCTTTTTTCTAATTAAATTTTGCTACACCCACATACTGATACTGCTTAATATCATATCCCATGAGTACTATTGATAGCAGAATTATTTCAGCAGAGGAAACAATTTCCTGTTTTGTGATAGAAATGCAATTAAAAATCTCTGATCACCCTAAGTTTTCTAAGCTCTTGAGCAGCCTGGAATTTTAAGATACGTATTTGCATGTATAACTTATTGATAATTATGTGGACATGTGGCTGTATCTTCCCTTGTATTGGTCTGCAAGAGATAGTATAGCAATATTGAATACATTATACAACAAAATAAGGCTTTATAGGAGAAATATATTCTTGTACATGACTGCTTCTTTTACATTTTCTTGAGAAAAGTTGTTTTATCTCAAATCATAGAATTCTGATAAAAATTTGGAAAAAGATTGGATGAATAAGAAAAATGGTTTTTTATCCCTTATTCATATTTATGTGGAAGAATTTATCTAGGAGATCTTTTCATGCAATGATAAGCATCTGTTGGGGGTTGGGTGGCCTTCCTTTTGTTCCCTCTCACCGATGGAATTTTTTGCCCATTAGTTAAGGGGAAATCTGGTTGATGGTACTTGTTGGGTGCTGGAGAAACACAGGGAGTTCGGCTGGGCCCAGGGAGGAAGGGGGGCAGGAAAAAGGGAGGGTTGGGGGCAGCTGGGGGCTGGCTGGTTTCTTCAGCTTCAGAGCAGAACACTTGCTGGGAGCTTTTGTTGCTTGGAGAAGGGAATTCACCATCACCCAGACGAAGCTGCTGCTTCTTCTTCTCCTTCTTCCCTCTTCGTTGGTGGCCTCTCACCCCCTGTCCTGCCGGGACGTGTGGCAGTGCCAGCCACCGCCGCAGAGCTGCTGATCCACCTCAGCCACCAGCCCAGGATCTCAGCTCATCCCTGCTGTTCCAGCTGAGTGTTCCTCAGAGCCCTGCAGGAGCACCGGGACTGACTGCCCGAGGGGTTTGTGAAGCAAAGCCTCTCCTCCATCCCTTCCCGTCTCGGCCGAGAAGGCTGTCCCGGGGTCCCTGGTTCTGTTTTGTTGTTAATGCTGTAGTTATTGTTGTTTGTGTGCCTTGTTATACACACTGGTAAAGAACTGTTATTCCTATCCCCAGATCTCTGCCTGAGAGACCCTTGATATCAAAATTATAATAATTTGGAGAGAAGGGGGTCTGCATTTTCATTCCAAGGGAGGCTCCTGCCCTCCCTAGCAGACATCTGTCTTCCAAACCAAGACAGAATCTCTTAATTTAATGTGAAATACTACTAATTATGTCTTTCCCTTTCTGAATATTTTTCTACTTCCATACCCTGGTATTTCTGCACAAAATTATTTAATTAAAACATCTCAAGGCTTCTTTGGACTGTGGTGCAGCAATGGGACCTTTTAAACAGCAAATTAACATAAGTGCACTGTTTTCTAGAGAATTATATGCTGAAACACATAGCTAGTAATTGTTAGCCTGTTTGCATCTTTTGATTCACAAGAAAGTAGAGAAGTATATTATGGATTGCTCATGGTGCTATTTTTTTAAAAGAGACACCAAAGTAAGAGAAAGAAGTTTTTTCATTGATGGGTAGAATGTGGAGTAAAGTCATACTGAGATTTACTCTTCAGTTAAAAAACCATTAGAAAAGTTAAGAGAATAATTCTTTGGGAATGAGATAGCATTTTTTCTTCTTTTGTTTATTTTCTTGTAGCTCAGCAAAACACATGCAGCTTTGTGAAACTTCCAGTATTGTGCTGGTTCTGCACAGGATAATTTTCTTCATGATGGCTGCCATGGGGCTGTATTTAGGGTTTGTGATAGAAACTGTATTAATAATACAGGGAAGTTTTGTTATCACTGAGTAGTGTGTTTGCGTGGAGCCAAAGCATTTTCTGCCTCTCACACCACCCCAGCAGCAATTAGACTTGGGGGTGCACAAGGATTTGGGAGGGGATGTCAACTGGGAAAGCTGAGCCCTATCAGGATTTTTAAGAGAGACAGGACCACTGGGAGATGTCTTAAAGCATGATCTACTCTTCTTCTACAGTGTCATGAAGACACGAGAACATCTTCACCATGTTTGCCAGATGTTCGTGGTCAGTGCTCACAAGACCACAGGTTAAGAGGTCTTTTAAATGTTAATTATCCAATAAACTACTGCCACAAAAGAATGTTTCTACTTTTACACAAATAGTTCATTATTTTGTTTTACATGTCTATGCTGCAGTGTGGATTTTCTTAGCCAAACATATAATGACACACAAAAATACTTGCTACACTTTAAAACTTATTTTTTTTACTTATTTACTTTAACAATTCAACATCTTAACTTTAAAACCTTCAGACCTTCTACTACCTTGCTTAATGTCTTTTCTATCTAAACTACAAACCCACATTCTTGCCCATGGTTTTTAAATCCTTCCAGAGGAAGGCGGAAGCTTTTTCCAAGGTCTCAGGTCAAACTGTGTATCTATTTCTGTGTTTGAGTTTACATGCACAAGATTTTGAAAATTTTTGGAATTCCCACAGAGCCCAGCTGACCAAAGGGACATTCCATAACATATGGCATCATGTTAAGCATGTAAATAAAAGCTGGGTAAAAAAGTGGGGGGACATTTGGAGGGATGGCATCTGTCCTCCCAAGTCACCACTACATGTGGTGGAGCCCTGCTGTCATGGGGATACTGCCTGCCTTCCCATGGAAGCAGTGAATTAATTCCTTGTTTTGCTTTGTTTGTTGTGAGCAGCTTTTGTTTTCCCTATTAAGCTGTCTTTATTGCAAGTCAAGTTTTACTACTTTTACTCTTTCGATTCTCTCCCCATTCCGAGAGTCTGTCCAGAGCTTAGTTGCCAGCTGGAGTTAACCACATGTATTTATGGCACAAAGTATGTGACAAAATATGACTTTGTTCTCATGGCTGGCATTCTGATCTATTTATTTCATACCCAAATTCTGAGCTGGTTAGAGCAGGGTCTTGATGTTAAAAACACCAAAGGTCATGGGTTTGGTCCCTGTATGGGCTATTCCCTTAAGATTTGGACTTGACGATCCTTCTGGGTCCCTTCCAGCTTAGACTGTTCTGTGATTTTTTGATTATGTGCTGAAGTACCTGCCATATGTAGCACAACAGACTCACAAACAAAAAGAAGATTAGCTGGTGTGAACAGCAAAATTGAAACCACAATAAAATTAGGAGTGAAATTTAAGAATAGACTACTTGAAATGAGAAAAATGAAAATGCAAGTCAAATCAGTTTGTGTGTGTGAAACTCAAATACTTACTTGCCACACCAGTTTACAAAAACTATTAAACATACTCTGTATGAACATATTTTCTAAATAAATTCATGAAAATTATATGTAGGGAATGTTCTCATATTTAACACAGGAACTACCTTGCCAAGAAAACAAAGGGTTTCTCACTACATCCTCTGTTTTCTAAACAGCTTTGGCTTCTGAATGTCAAGTTTGTCCTGGCTTCTTGTTGCAGAGATCCTTAATGGTCTGGGATTATGCTTTGCTTTACATTTATCCTCTAGAATTAGTATGCTACTTATTGCCAATATCTGTATCTTTTTAATCTCCCTTCTGTTGGGTGAAATTAAAAGAGAAAGAGCAGGCAGTTAAAGATGTTTCCTGCTTTTGGCAATATGCATCTATACTCTTTAGAAGGTGAAAATTCTACTGCCTGCAGAGAAGTTTTTTATTGACTCTATATTTATCTGGATCTGTGGAATATACAGAATTTTAGGGGAAAACCCAGCTAAGCAAACCAAGTTGAAGAATACCCACTTGTCCACTTTACGGTGCCAAATTCCTGAACCAAATTTATTTGTTTTTCCTTGCAGATATTTAAAGAATCTTTTACACTACAACCTCAGTTTTCCATAAAATACGTGTTCAGATTTTCTGGCTGACTTTGTTGAGTGGTATGTGTCATGATGTGTTGTGTCAGTAATGGCTAGGTGACTGAAACCGAGCAATTTAACACATTAACTACTAAGATTTCAGCAGCAAAGATAGGAATCCAAATCTCACTGGCTTCCTGAAAGCAATTGCTTTTTCTTCATGGAAATAGTGTTTTCCAACCTCTTTTTTATAAAAGCGGATTGTTTTCAAATGTCTTGGCAAAGGATACAGATGGCTTTGATTTGATTTTTTTTTAAATGCTCAGCACATTTCTAATTGCACAAAAACATAATTTAAATGCCTGACTCTGCAAATTAATTTTGTTTTGGCATGAAGTACAGTAGAGGCTTTAGTAGCTTGTGATGTTGGAAAAGAAATTTGAAAGTAAAAGTTTCTATGTTAATAAGAAAGAACAGCTTCCCATCACAAAGTGTAACTTCAAAAATGTTTTTAACTAGAGGCACTATCAAAAGAAACAGGGAAAGCAGCAGAAAAAATGAACCTTGACCATAGCATCTGGCTAGCAATTTCCAGAGGAACCAATTGTTTCAAAATTATTCATCGTTCAGAAAAATCTGTGTTAATAAAACATATGTATGTATGTCTGTGTGTGTTTTAATATTATGTACAAATTAAGTAGTTTGCCCCTTTTTCAGTAAATAATCTACACTTGTAAAAAAATCTCAGTTCATCAGATTTCTTCTTTTATTACAGCTGCAGTCATGTTTTCTTTCCAGGTGTAGCTGAGCTGGTTCAAGAGATTCTTCTCAGCTACTCTTCAGATCCTACTGGCTGGAAGTTGCTTTCCCTTCTCTCAGCCTTCACGTGTAGACAATCTTATTTCCCTTCTGTTAAAATGACCCAATTCCACATTAGTGATAACACGTTCAGACTTGACCGTCTCTGGGCTGACATTGCACATATTCATATTTGTACTCTCACAAGTGAGAAGGAAGCAACCTCTGGTGTGGAAATGTTAGTTGAAAATAGCACTGAATAGGACCAAACTATCTTTGGAAATCTGAATTTCTTTGATATTTATATAGAATAAATTCACAGCAAATGTGATAATAAAAGGCTTTAAAATCATAGAAAATTCGGGGACTTAGAAAGAAAGTTAAGCTTGGAAAGCCCTGGGAAAAGTAGGCCCTGGGAAATGTTAGGCCTTGTGCTTGCTACAGATCAGGTGAAACTGCACCTGTGTAGTCAGTATATGATCATGATACAATTGTTAGATATGATTAGATATAATTATTGTTTAAAGAACATGAGGAACAATGTTAGAGGGTTGAGGGGGATCACGAGAAATCCATGCTTGGGTAAAAACAATGCATACAATAGAACAATATAAGTTTAATAATTAATATGTAAGTTGTATAACTTATATATATAAAGGATAAAACATGTTCAGCTCAAAACCAAGATGGGTCAGATTTGGGTTTGTGTATCCCTGACACATAGAGCTCTTTTATAAACCACCTTCATATAATCATTCCGTGATTATGTGTGTTCCTGAATGCTAACAAATGAACAAAAAAAAGTAAACCCCTGCTATGTGATATCTCACCACTTAAATTATTACTTATTCTTATTATATCTCAGCAGTTATATCATACATTTCCTGTCAGATGGTTGATGCTTCCTTTTTCTATTTTCCTGCAGGCTTAACATTAGTTTTCCAAATCATATCATTAAATCATTTATGTATTTTTTTTCTGCTCCAAGTAAAGCAGATTCAACAAGAGAACTAGCAGAAGTTGGTGCTCTCAAGCAATCTATTATTGTAATAGGAAGCTGTGCAGACATACTTGAACTTTGCTATTTTTTATTTCAATTTGGATTTTAATAAAGGAGGACTAAATCAACTAACTGCTTGAGTAAGACACTGAAGACAAGATAAAAAGAATTTTACTTTTTTTAGGTCACAAAATGACAGCAAGAATTATTTTTGTTTCAGAATATGTTTTTCTGTAACAGCAAAAAATAAAGACATCTTGAAAGAGATGAAAATGGGAACAGCCAAGTATATTTCCAGATACTGCATTTTGAAGAAAAAATCAAATGTAGGAAAAACATGAGAAGGACTAATGTTGGGTTGTCAGCATATTTGAGGTAAAAGCCATCATTTTTATTTTCTTGTATAACACATATATTTATTTCATTGAAAGGGAGGAAAAAATAAGCCTTTAACAAACACCCAAATAACATTTGATATAACTAACTAAAGTTTCAATCTACTTTGTACTAAATGAAGTAGGAGGTGAAGTTGACTGAAGATGGATGGTAATATGTCTCCTTTGGTACTTAGTATAGCTTTTCCATCATATTTCAAATTAAAAGAAAAAGAGTTAGGTTACTTTGGGGGAGAGTTTTCTTGGTGGGCATTTGTGGGTTTTTTTTTTGTCTGGAGCTTTTAGTTTTACATTCATTCTTGGCTGCTGAGCAACTGAGAGAATATCACAATGTAACAGATTGCGTAGGTGGGATCACTGTGTAGTTGTACCTAAGGGAAATTTCTTTGCTATAGTTGATTTAAATTAAAAAATGCTATGAACTCAATTTATCAAGACATTGAAGATACTTCAGTCTTCTGAGTAGTCTTGCTGACCTCAGTTGACACCCTTATCTCACTGCCATCCTTTCCCACAGAGGAATGATTTTCTGTGTGAAGAACTTTAAATTATAATGGCATGTAGCACTTTAGATTTTCCTAGATGTGCCTCTGGAATATTATGTAGTGATTCTTCCCTGCCATTGAAAACTCACCAGTCTATTGTATAAATTTGGAGTCTCAATCTTGCATCTTGATATGTTTATTGAAGAAAGACTTATGTGAAAAAAATACCTTGTTAAGTTGAGTTAAAGGATAAAATTTTAGTACTGTTGAATAAAACTAAGGCTCTTTCTGCAGAGTCCTATAAATTCATTGGTGGTTCAGCCAGCTTAGTTTTTCAGTCATGCATTTTTTTCTTCTTTAGGGGATGATCATGGCTTGGACCTTATTATTTATATTTAAAAATATGTTATTAGAGGGTTTTTTTAATTACAGTTAGTTCTCTAAACTGCATCCACCTGAAGAACAAAGAAGTAAAAAAAAGAATTTTTAACACACTTAATTAAATCTTCACTGTGATGTCAAAATATTAAAACCATATATAAAATAGCCACAAAATGCTGAAAGAGCATTTTCTGTAGACAGCTTGCTACATGAAAGATATCAAATATCCAGAAGCTCCTAATTTCTATGGTACATAATTATAACTTCATGTATACCATATAAATATTTTACAGAACATAATGCAGAACCTTTTATCAGAACTTTAATTTTTCAAGTGTTCCTTCATCTCAAATCTCTCACGCTCAGGAGTGCTGCCGCATGTATTAGTGTGCTAAAGAAATCAAGTGCAAAAAGATAATGTTGATTGAATCATGCTACTTTTGATGTGTAATTTTGAGATGGGGAAAATCAAGGTAGAAAATTGGTATTCAAACTGATATCTAGCACTGCAAAAAGAGCAAGCATTTTGAAACTAGTTACAGATGAAAGATATATAAGGATGTCTATGCCAGAATCTGGCCACTAGGAAATCCATGAGCTTGGATATACAAGCAAGATATCACCAATGCCAGCACTTCTATCAGCTGGACATAGGTGTTTCTGGAAATGAGATGTGTGGAAAATCCCATTGTTCCTGTACACTGCAAAGTGAGACCTGCAATGTGAGATACAGAAGGTATTGTGGAAAACATGCTGGGAAAAAAAAAATTATCATATTTAATAAAAGACCATTAATATCATCAGATCATGCATTCACAAATCCCATCCCTGTTGCTTAAGGCTGAGTTTTTAAAAGACATTTTCATCTACCTTTCTGAGCACATCTCAGCCAAACAGGATGATTTAAGGAGACCACTGCCATCCAACTATTGATCTAATTAAAAAAAAATAAGGAAGCAGCAAATTAATTTCTTTTTTTTGATGAGTATTGGGCAGACTGAACCCTGCCTACTGCCATAATAAGAATAAAATTCCTCTATGCCTTGATTTGCACAAGACATTGTAAAAGAAAAAAAGTACACAAGATGGATCACGTTGTTGGGCTGAAATGTGATTTGTCATTGCCAATGACAGGCAAACTCCAGAAAATTCAGTAAAAGAAATGTCTGTGGACTTAAAAGTTTCAGCGTCAATACTGCTGATAAAATTCTAGAGTTTTGGCCCTTGTGATTCCCTGCTGGGTTAATCATTTTACTCATGAAGGAGTAGCAGCACAAAGCCATCATGAAACTAAGGCCTTAAGTAGCCTCCTTCAAACTTTCTTATAGGTATTATGTAGGTGTGTGGAGAATAGGTTTAAAGAAGTTTTTTTCCCAATAAGAGATACTTTTCCTGGTGTTCTGCGGGAAGAAGGAAGGGCTAACTCCAGCACGGGTTGCACAGTCAATTTGACAGATAGCTGCTGTTTGAAAAGTAAGCATGACATGTATGTTTGATGGCTTCAAAGTGCTGTAAATTGCCTATAGTTTCAGACTTTCTGTCCTTTTTCAGTCATTTTCACTAAGATGGAAAAAAAATTAAATCAAAACAAAAGTATCCAAGGTTTTAAAATGGAAAATACCATAAAGCTTTACCTGTCTCTAAAGCCCTTGAAGCTGAAATGCTCCTAAATTGTGCTGAACTTGAATAATTCAAGAGTCACTTATACACAACTCTTACAATATCCAGCCTTAGAAACACAAAAATATTCTTTGCAGTGACAATTAAATACCTTACCCTGAGGAATCAGAACATATTTTCCAAAAGCATCTACCAGATGAGTTAAAGATAAAATTTCTAAGTCTGGAGATTCTGAGTTGTGCAGTGCCAAAAGTATAAAAGAACTTTTCCTCTTGAACAGAGTATTACAGACAGGCAGTGACCAAGCACAGGTACCACAGTAGCATCAGTTTTTTAGCAGAATTGTAGGACATGGAACAGAAAAACTCCTGAGGTATTTTGACATGTTTCCTCACTTCTTTTCACTTGTACAATGCTGCTCTAGCTAAGTACAGTAAACAGTTCTGACTGCAGGACTGTGACACCAGTTTGTTGTTCTGTTGGCACGTAGGTAACAGAGATTTGAGTCTGAACATGTTCTTGATGATACAGCAAAAGAAATAGATAATGACAAGCAAATAAAAATAAAATCTATTAAATCACTTCTCAGATAATGACAGGTTTTAATCACATTGGTGATTTTATAGATTTTCTATAACTTAGTGACATCTACACCTCTTAAAAACTTTATAAATATAAACCCTTTTTTGCTGTTGTTGTAGGAAATACATTTAGGCAGAAAATGTTTATTAACAATATGTTTTAGGCAAAGTTAATGAGATTTAAATTCTAAGATAAGGTCAGTGTAACACACCCCTTATGTGCACAAAGGGCAGCCATTTCTTAAATGATTCTCCTTAAATAGACACCTGAAGCTAGAAGGAAAGTAATTAAGAGGCACAATAGAAATTATGTTCAAAGAGTGAAGAGGAAGAAGAAAAAAATTTTTTCCTGCTCTGGGAGCAAGGATGACTGTGATTTCAACTATTTTTTTTTTTCCATGGGAAGAATATAGAAATATTTTTCCAAATATAAAGTAAATAAATATTAAATATGTTAGTTTCTGATGGTACATTTTTCTCATATTTTGTATGTAGAAATGTTCACTCTAGTCATTGAGATCATAGAGATTGAAGCCAAGATACTAAAGCAAGTAGGAAGAATCTTTTTTGTTAGCTTACATTTTACAAACTGTAGGATTTGCTATATTTTCAAATTTTTTTAAAATTTTATATTTTAATGGAAATGTATTCTTAAAATACTAAAACTTATTTATTAAGAAATTTAACTGCAGAACTGACACCAAGGACTTTCATACCTAGAAGTAAAATATATAAAAAACATCCAATACTGAAACATTTTCAGAAGCTCTTTGCTTTCCAAAGATTGCAATGTATTTTACCACATAAGCAGTATAAGCCAATTTTCAAAGCACATTAAAAAATAAAAAAATCAAGAAACAACCTCCAGAGACTTGTCATTACAGCAATAAAGAAATAAAAAGTATTTCTGAAGAGTGACAGGATTTGTAATGCTGCTTAAGCCTTGTTACTAATTTTCATAGCTTGATGTGGTACATCAGACTAAAGGTGATAATTTTTAGTACTATGATGACGTTCATCAGCTGCCACTGTTCAAGTAAATATTCTACATTCTACATTCAAGTAAAATTCTACATTCCTGGAAGTGAGCAGCAAAGACTGGGTATTCTGTATGTGCCTAACTTTTGAAGCAGTAAATTAGTGATTTCTTCTGTGACTGTAGTTATCTGGGTAGCCCTCATTAAAGTCACAGCTGACTCTTGTAATTTCTGTCTTTCCAAAAGTGGAAGTTATTATTTTGTTCTTTTTGTATTTGTGAGAATAAATTTTCTGACATTCCTCAGAGATGTGGTACAAAAAGAGAGCCTTTGTTTCCACAGAATTTTTTGCATCCCTGCAAATTCATCCCAGATATCCATATATATGAACTGCTTTCTCTTTAGTTTTCCTTTATCCACTCTTATTAATGTTTATAATAGGAAGTCCATCTTTGAACCACTGACTTTGAAGTTTGCAACCAATATTGAGAACTAAAAAATCTTTTACAATATCTGGTCTTTCTGTGTGTGAGTGCTAACAAGAGTCAGCACTGTTTTCCTTCTTACTTTCTCCTTAAGCCAGATTTACATATTCTTAAAGAAATGCCAGAGAAAATAAATTCTAGGACCAAACTGTAGAGTGATAGTTGCTTTTCATGTTTTTTATGACTTCTTGACAGATTAAGTCTAGTTGGGTCTGAGTGTAACTTTTCAGTCATTAGCTTTGAAATTATGCTTACATGACGCAACTACATCTATTTTGCCATTCCTTCATGTGTTAATAAGGGTGTTAGAGGAAATTGTGATCAAAATGACTGCTCAGATTCAAGAGAGATTATGACAGGAATTTCTGTTTCCCTTGAAATGGGTTTTGTTATGCACGTAAATTTGATACGCCTTTATTGAAAAGTCTTCCAGCAGTGCTTATTAGTTCAGACACAGTTCTGCATATGGTTGTCTAAATCCAGGCTACATTCATTCTACATGATATACAGACAGAAATCACCTACAGTGGAGGCTCATTGCTAGTTTTTAGGAATGGAATTCTGATCAGAATGGGATTAGTGTTCTCATTTGGATCTCAGGTTATGTATATAAAAAATCTGCACAGTGACATGGGAAATGCAGAAGCAACAGAAATCACTTAAAAATGTATACCTAAATCACCATCTCTGGATCCTTGAAAGATTTGCCACTTCTATTATCATCACTGTCATTTGTCAGTACCTTTATCACACAAAGTCAGAGTTTCTTTTAAGTGGTTTTAAGCAACAATACCAAAAAATTAGGCTCCTCTTTTTGTTCACCTTGGGAAAGTCACTTAAATTTTCCAGCTGATTCTGTAGGCAGCTATTCTACATACCTGGGAGATTATTATCTAATTGAGAATTACATTTTCCCTTTTATTAAGGGGATAATTGAAAAAAATTTACTGTGCTGAATTTCCTCATCTGAATGCTTCATTTGGATTTTTAAAAACCCTTCAGATATTAAAGAAAAACTGAATATATTCTATTTGATTTTTAACTTCCTTCACCTGTGAAAGAAATACATGGTAAAAAAACATGAAGTACTGCTTAATCAGTTTTCAGTCTAATTGCAAGAATGCCTTTTGAAGAGTACAGCTTCATCAGTGACATTTCTATAGCATGCTTAATACCTTTCTTCTGTGCTCACTTGATCAGGATGGTCTCTTCATCCCTTGTCTCCACTCCAGTTTTACTTAGGAACCAAAAGCATCTATTGATATAAAACTCCTAAATGTAATATTAAAGCTGTTTTCCATTGCAACTGTTGAAGCTGATACTTAGATGTCAGAGTTATTCAGCCCTTGCACTTTTAATAATGTGATTTCAGCTGAGGAGGGGAGATTTTCTCAAATCTTCATCTGACATCGAAAAAGCCAAAACCCTTGTGCCTGATTAGGCTGACAGTGTCCCATTATGGGGATGCTGTTCTAAACAGTCCTGCTGGATCCTGCTGGATCAGAGCATGGTCAGCTGGTTTGTTCAGGGTCATATGCAAAGACAAAAGTCCTTTCTGGATGTCTACATCTTTAACTGGTCTGTTGGCACCCCAGGAAAGATGCAGGGCTCACACCAGGAGCATAGGAGTCATCCTCTCGCAGGCCTCCACAGGTGAGTGTGTTCCCTGCTGCCAGCAACTGTGAGTGCCCTTGAAGGACTCACACTTAACAGTTTATGGAATAACACTCAATATAATATAAAATTGTGACAGGTTAAGGTTCAGAGATTGCCTGTGATAGTATTGGGCTGCGAAAATGCATTCAAAGCAATAAATGGACAAGCTGTAATTCCTAGTGAAAGCTGGCTCCAGATAATCAGCAAGCATGGACTGTGGTTCTTAGGCTTCCCTGTTGGGGAGAGAAGACAGGTTCAGCCCATTGACTAGTCCCAGAAGCAAATGTGAAGTCTTTTCTAACTTCTCCCCATTTTAACTGACTTTTATACTATTTTTTCATTTATGAGGCGTTTGAGCGACTCTAACGATACGTCATGTTCAGTGGGGGCAGCCATACCCTGGAGGTGGGTAAAGTCACTGTTACATCTGAGGTGTGGTTTGTGATCTCACCACAGCTACTGGTAGAGCAAGAAATCTTTTCCCTCCCTTGCTTGACAGGTACTATGTGCTTATAAGCTGCAAGGTACTGCTGAGCTCCCTCTGGTTCAGGGTTTTTGACAGAGCCTGGCCACATGCTTTGTTCAGTCTCCCTAAGCATGTATTTTGTGGGAACTCAGGACTGCTGACCTCATGCCAGCCAGAGAGTAGCAACTGCATTTCATCCTATAATTTACATACTGTTATATACCTTTTTAGAGTGTGAATAGAAATTCCCAGTTTTCTCTAACTTTACCCCCAAAGTATTTTCCCACAGATGTTGAATAAAATGCATCCTAAACCAAAGCAAAGTTGCTGTTAACTATGCAGATAGATTTAGATTAAGCACAACCTGAAAAGACCTGGAAAGTTTTTTATAGAAGTGCTAGATGAGACACTGAAGTGTTGGTTACAGCTATACAAACATAGTTATCCAGTTCCTAGGGTGTATCATAGATCAAAAAGTGTTAGAAAATAAGTTAAATATCTTTATAAAATAAGGTATTTTACGATATTCAAACTGTTTACAACAGAATTATGGAATCACAGAAAACCCTGAGTTTGAAGGGATCCACGGGGATCCTCAAAGTCCAGCTCCTGGCCCTGCACAGGACACCTCAGGAGTCACACCATGTGCCTGAGAGCATTGTCTTAATGCTTCTTGAGCGCTTCCCTGGGAGCCTGTTCCAGTGCCCAGCCACCCACTGGGTGAAGAACCTTTTCCTAATATGCAACCCAAACCTCCCATGACAGAACTTCTGGCCATTTCCTCAGGTCCTGTCACTGATCACCAGAGAAAGCAGGAGATCAGTGCCTGCTGCTCCTCTTCCTCTCTAAGATATTTAGAATATTTTGTATGAGTGTTAGTTTGGTCCAAAATACTTAGCTGTTGGTAGTCTATGGTTTGAATAGAATAACACAGGGAGGTTTCAAAATATGGCTTAAGTAGAGATTAATTGGTTAATGACATTTTCTTGAGTGGGATCTTGCATTTATTTCCAACAGAGTTAACTTGCTGGTGTGAGGTGTGATATATGACTTGGAAGAAAACAGAAGCAATTTTTTTTTTTCTTTTAAAGAGATGAGATCATCACTGTTTTATCAATAAGTGTTGCCTTAAGATCAACCACTAGAATAGCAAATATTGATTATTGATATTTATTAAGTGAAATAAACTTCTTCACTTGGGAAAATGTGAATAGACAAACACTCAGTTTTTAAGAACACATTTCCATGAGGGAAAACATGTCTGTACATTAAGGATGTGGAGAAGCTCTATTTAAGGATGTGGAGAAGCTCTATTACGCATTTATCTGCTGACTTCACAACACGGATTAAGTTCCTGTTCCTTCCAGTACACAGTGTCAAAAGAGTGGCATTGAATGTTCTCTCTATAGATGTATTTACAAGCATGTTTTAACTAATGAGTAGAAAATTAAATTAAGTGTGTGGCTATGACATACATATGTGCAACTTTTTTAACAGGGAGAGGAAAGAAAAAATGGAATATCCAGACAACAAAAATTATGTGAGACTTAAAAAAATTCTCTTCATGGAGTCAGGATTCAAGAGCTGAATTGTTTTAACTCCTTTAAAATAAAACTGTGCTTGATCATAGTCTAAAAATGCCTGCAGCAGTAGAAAGATATGTGATACTATAGAGCCCTTAATGTTTCAGACAAAAGCATAAAAAAGCTGGAAGCAAAGGCTTTCCTAAGTCCTAACTATTAGAAGTTACTTTATCGTTAATCATGTCTTCTTGATTCGTCTGAAAGGAGTAGAGTTCATTTTCTTCACAGTGGCTGGTATGGGGCTGTGTTTTGTTTTTATATAATATTTTCAGTAATTTTTAATAATTTCAAATGAAACAATGAAAAATACTGACCAAGGGCTGTGTCACTTACTTAAGTGAGTCTCTCAGACACAGCCAAGCACCAACCTCTGTAGGTTTACATGCCCACATGGCTCAGTCTCACAGTGGCCCTTGCATTTAGTCAGGAAGGATCCCCTGATTTCCAGACATCCCAGAAAAGTCTTTCGGTGGGGGAAACCAAAACCCCACATACAATGATTTGGTTTTAGGCTGTAGACACCACTGACAGCAAAGTGTGATAAAGTGTGTCTCTTAGAAACTTCCTTTATAGATTCATCTTGCAGGAGGTGGGTCTTACCCCACAGGGTAGCAGATTTGGTATCCTCTTGCATGTCTCAGGAGTCTGGGTTGCAATTAAAGGAAAAGAATCCTTTAGGTGATGTTAGAAAAACTTCTGTTCTCTGTTAGGATAACACCTTTCTTCTGTTGCCAGTTTGTAATAATTTTTCTCTTCCACACCATCCCTCACTCCCAGAGTAATTCAGAAGTCT
The DNA here is from genome assembly GCF_049639895.1 of Pseudopodoces humilis. Lineage (NCBI taxonomy): Eukaryota > Metazoa > Chordata > Aves > Passeriformes > Paridae > Pseudopodoces > Pseudopodoces humilis. The sequence goes on from NC_142201.1 coordinate 99,526,308, forward strand.
CTGTGGTTTATTAACTTACTCAGAAAACATTTTAAAAAGTCCTACCCTGTATTATTGACTTCTGTTACATTTTTGAAGATGCTGTTCTTCCAGGATATAACATTATTTTTCTTTCTTTGACTAAACATTGAGCAAAATATTGACCTACTGGAGAAAAGTGTTCTCCTCCCTTCATCAGGAAGCAATGGGTAGGTACATCTAAGGGTAGGACTTTAATGCACTGAGCTTGTATATTATATCACATTATATAAATTAGCAGCTTGGTGAAGACGTTATTAAAAATCTCTCCTAACCAGGTTGTCATAGTCAGGTATTAACAGACACCAGGATTGAAGGTAATGAACCAAGGGTTATTTGAGACTTGCTTCTTTACCATCTGAAAGTTTTACATTTAGGACATTAATTTACCTCAAAAATCCCTTCTAAATTTCCTCTATTTTAAATTTGATCAGGCAATTTATTTGTTTGTCTCTGGTTCCCAGTTTCAAATACCTTCAGAAAAGAGACAGCCTGATAAAACCTCTTTTCAGCTTAATTGAGTCATTCCTTTAGCATTGCTGAGAGGATTGACTTATTTTTTCTATGTTCTACTTCTCCTAGTTGTAGAACAAGACCAGCTAATTATGATATATATTTGATTGACATAAAAGCTGCATTTGCTAATAATTGATTTTTTCATTGCTTAAAGGGGAAGTAAAGAACCATTTTTTTAAAAATTCAGTCATGGGTTTTGTACCAGTCAATGATTTATTTTTTTTCCCAAATATTTCATAATTAGAATAATAAGTTCCCTTAGAGGAAAGAGAAGAAACAAAATTAATCAGACCTACTCTTTAATATAGCTGCAACAGGAAGACAAGAACATGCAAAGCACGTCCTTACAACAAAGCACACAAAAGTAAGTTTCAGAACAATTTTTATTACCTATGAGTATTAAATAAATACAGTGTAAATCCAACAATCACTGAGGAATTAAAATACTAAATTGTTTTATTGGTGCAAATAATATTATGAATTAATAGCCAGTCAAAGCTCTTGAAAGAGCTTAGTCAGTTACAACATAAAATGGTAATAAAAATAGATTTTTTGTTTTAAAGTAAAAAAAAACCAACAAAACAAACACACAAATGTGGAAGATTTAATAAAGTAGAACATAGCAATGTATCTATCCACGTACTATGAGAAAACAAATATTTATATCTTTACAACTTCAACTCAGATATTTAGTAGACTCATTATCTAATTAGGATGTCTGAGTAAATAACTACTCTTCAGAAAAAAAAAGAAAAAGGTAAATTTCATTAAAAGTGACTTTTATTTCATTATGAGAATATAGCTTTCTACTTAGATTTTAGTAGATTGACTTAGAGTTGTAAACTGTAAGTCTACAGAGTGATTAGGAATCATAGAGAAAGGCTTTTTTTTGGTGGTGAGAAGCAGAAAATGGGGAAGGTGAGAGAGGGAATTGATTTTGTTTTGATTACTTAATAAACTTTCCTGAACAAAATTGTATTCCTGAATGTCTTTTTCCCCAATAAGAAATTTTCGAAGACTGTGTCAAGGAATAAAAAAAAAAATTACATAAAGAGTTAAAAGCTGCATTTCTTTTGTAAATTCATCCTATTGTTTGAATTTTAATAATTCAATTATTCAGTAATCACTCAGACTGTGAGAGTTGACAGAGGTCTACTACACTCATTTTGTGTTTGCTTGTGTCACACATCGCTATGCAAAACAACAGGCCATTTCAGGTTATTCTTATGAAATGATGAGGGTAAAAGTGTAGCTTCTCCAACCAAGTATAGCACAAAAATTATTTAAGCAACCAGTTTTGATGTACTAAGGAGTAATCCCATCAGTTATGACTGCAACAAAAGCTTGGGCTCAGAGTGGGTGTGCTGTGATTTTTGCCTCACTGTGAGCTTTGCTGGCAAAAGGCTCTAGTGGTGCCTTTCTTAACTCACTTCCTCCTCAGGTTTAAAGAAAATGCCATGATTACTTTCCAGATATGCCTTAACTGAGCTAAAAAAAGACATGATTCAAAATTAGCCAAATTAGTGGTGACAGAACTGGGTGTGATCATTATCTCCCATTAAGAGGCAGAGTGATATTTTCTGTTTGTTACTAGTGTTCAATAGTCAGGATTATGAATGAGGGTTTTCTGATGTTTCTTACAAAATTAAAATAAGTAATGTGAGTGAATTCAATACAATTACAGCTACAATGTTATTTAATGAGATTTTAAAAGATGACAAGGTAGAGATTATTTGTATTGTTCTTGCACTTAAAAGCAATAGCTCTGTAACATATTCTGATATCAGTGTCTATTTTCAGGACATAATAATTTCTCATAATCATAGAATACCAGAATGGTTTGGGTTAAAAAGAACCTTAAAGACCATCTAGTTTCAACACTCCTGCCATGGGCAGGGACATTTGTCTTTCATCAATTTATTGCTTAGCAGAGTGTTGAGTAAAAATAGCAGAAGGGATTCAGACTGTAGTGTCAAACATTGCATTTGAGTTACCCACCCTGGACTCAAAGCGCAGTTAGGGAAGCAAATGGCTTCTATAGGACAAGTAATCAGGCACTTTAGGGAACATAGGATACTTTCTTATATTAGGAATTTATGTAAATTTCTATTTCTTTCCACTGAAAATATCTAATTTTATAGATCTATCTCCCCATTTTTGTCTTCCTTCATTCTGGGCCACTGAAGAAGAGACACAGTCATTTTTTTACCTGACTTTGGGCAAGCACTATACATAGGTATGGACATTTCCATCCAACATCATTCTTTAATGCTCTCCAGGGAGGTCACTGGGTGTCAAATGTCCACAGCTTCATGCAGTCTCACAATATAAGGTTATAAAGTTAATTTTTCAAGGTCTTTCAAGTGAAGACATTATAAATAGTATTTGTGTCTCATGCAAACAAGGATAACTCCTGGACATATCTGAAAACTGCTGTGCTTCAAAGCAATTTCTGTGAAGAAGGTTAGTCTGCCCCTGAGGATAGTTATGCACAAATTACTTCAGTATTCAGAATTCTGCCCCAGGGGTAATTCAGAGGAAAAAAATATAGTTGAAGTGTACAGTGACTAGTTCAGATGAAAATTACTCCTATGCAGAGCATTCCATTTGGCAAGATGAATCCCAAAATGTATTTCTGAATTGTGCAGAAATTATTTTACAATGCCACCTACTCAGTTGTGGTCCATTACCATCTTGAATGTAACATGGAGCAAAAATTGAGTTGCTCTGCATAAATGAGAACATTTTTCCCCTAGTATGTCTTGGGACTGTTTCAGAAGCTTTTATTCTCCTCAGAGATGTCTGTAGACGATTTAATTTTTTGCTGCCCTTTAAAAAACCCACAATAAATGATGTTAGCATCAAAAAACCCTGAAACCTGTGTCTACAGGACTTGTTTGCTTTTTGGCTGCTGATACTGGCAGCTAGATCAGACTATGATTATCTGAAAATGATGGGTTTTAACTCTATTGTACATGTGTAGTTCTTTCCATGGTTTCCAAAACCTTTTAATGGTATTCTTCTACTATTTTTTACTGGTTTAAAATGTTATCTCCATTATGTATAGAACTTCTGGGAAGAAAAATAGAATAAAAATGAGAACTAAAGTATATAAAATCGAGCTTTATCTCTGTTTGAATTCTAAGTGCAGCTTTGGTTCTCCCATCACAAAGGGCTAACTCCTGAGAGAGTTGATCAAAGATTGGAAAGGCTTCTGCATGTGACTAAATAGGCATCTAAACTAAGCTTGAAAATGAAATAGTCAAAGTATCACTAGAAATCTTAAAAATTATCACTGGGAAGTAGAAAGAGGACGGGTTAATTGCATTCTCTTCTAGCAGAAGTTTGAGCTGGTACATGAAAAACGCAAAACCCCCAAACAAACAAACAAATAAATCCCTTACCAAAGCCAATATTTCCCCTTGTATAATAAAATACAATAACATGTGGAAGTTGCAGGCTTTAAATTTCTCTTTAATTCAGAAGACAAGTCGATGCAGAAAATACACACAAGATCTGTATAAAAATGGCATTTCTGACTCAAAAAGCATCAAGTTGTGGAAGGTGGGGAGAGGACTCTATGTGATCATCACCAAAAAGTTCTGTGTTCTTGTACTCTCAGATAGGCAGCAACTCATGCTCTCTGCTGGAAAGAGTATACTGAGAAAAATTGACTTTTTAGCCTGATTTGTTATCTCTTGCTATTTAAAAAGGCATCAGCTTGTCAGTAGCTAAACTGCTTCTTACACATCTTTCCCAGGTTTATATTTTGTTTAGGATTTTGGTTTTTACTTTGTTGTGGGGTTTCTATCACTCTGTATGACAAATTTTTTCTCCTTAATTGGATAACTTCCTTATTTTTCACTTCTTTCTATTCTTTCTTGTTTAAAAGTATACAGATTCTATGCTTTGAATTTACATGGCATGCAGTGCTCTTCAATACAGCTGCCTTCCGAAAATTCCTTTAGTTAAATAATTGAAATCTATCAAAGCAGGTTTATTGTCAAAATAAGGACTAAGTTCTTGTATATAATGCAATATTTATATTTTTCCTATGGGAACCTCAATTGCTTTTGTGGGAAATGAAACTCTTCTACTTTCTCATTCATTAGTTTTTTTCTTTATTTTTTTTTTCTTTTCTTAATTTTAGTTTCTTTAGTGTCACAACCAAGCACCATTCAAAATCAGTTAGAAATATGAAGCCTGGTACACACACTGGAGCACAGTTCCCTTGCATCATACAAGTGGTTCCAGCACCTGCAGAGCACTGTTCCTCATAAACACATGGGACAGTATGTTATCAATTGTCTAATTATGCTAATATTTATAAAGAATGATGCAACATCACTGAATATTTTCTTCTCTGAAGATCAGAGTTGTTGTGATAGGTATAATAAAATCCATACAATTCTGTACAAGGAGAATAAGATAGTTGAATGTTACTATATTCTGAATTATTTATGGCAAAATATGCTCAAAATCTCATTGTCTAAGCAGCATTTTACCACAACAATTAAGCTTTATGAACATTATATGATATTCAGAGTTTAGCTTAAGCTTTTCATATGTGAATATTTTCACACACAGACAGGAATATTCGTCCCTTTTATTCCTTCCTGAATACTGTCAATTTTTCTTATTTTATAATTCATCCTCTGTAGACTAGCTTAGCCTTCATTACAATACTAGTGATGCAAAGAAATGAGTTTTCTTTTGTAGGAGCTGTTACTCCTTTTATGTGAAGCTAATAATAATGTACCACTACTACTATTACATGATCACATGAGAACTTAGAACTCAGTATGATATAGATGTATATTTCAACCAAGGGAACACATCAGGAAACAAGAATAACAAAGTAATTCAAGCAAACCTGCCCACGTACAGACAACTGTGGGAAATGAAATTGAGATTAACAAAGGCATATCAGCCTCATAAAGATTTTCTTTGCCAAAGGCACAGAAGTATAGTATCACATAAAGATGGTACTTCTTTCATGGAGAAGCGTTTCAACAGCTCAGGCTCTTACTTTCTTTAGGCATTGTAAGTGGAGAAAGAAATGAAATGAGAACTCAGAAATAAATGATCTTTTTTTAAAACAAGAAAAATTAAAAAAAAATGCCTTTACTCATCCTGGTTCTGCTTGTTCTTTCTAAAATTAGAAATTCATTTTTATCTAATGACCTTAAAAGACAAAGTTCCCATTTGTAGATTTGGTTGAATTAAGTTGGCATTCTGAAAGTGATCTGCTTCTCTTCCATTTCAGAAGCTTTGTATTATGTTTCAAGATTTAATGAAGATCAATCCCTCCTCAGAAGCTTAAAGAGAGCTGATGAGATTTGGTAGTTTTCTCTTTTCATGCCTTCCCTCAAGATGGTTGTTTGATTTTATATATATCTTTTAAGGAACCCAACTTTTTAATGTTATTCTTGCTTGTCTTTGAGAATGTGTTCTTGTATCTCAAGAAAAGTTTTCTTGAAGAGATTTAATCCTGTAATGTGTATGTCCTGTCCTAGATCCTGGGATTAGAGGGGGACATGGAACTATAGAAGTTTGGAAAATATGATTTCCCTACCAGATTCTTTAAAGTTCACTTTATCAGAAATTTCTTATTTTAACTAAGCATGCATAAAAAAGTTAATTTCCAATGAATTGTTTAAAAATATGTTAAAGACTCTTCAGTTCCACCTTTTTCTAAAAATATGTCACCTTAAAAAATACCCTCTCCAATGGACTGAAAACTTTATAATCTCTGCATAGGACAATCCCAAAATTCATACCACGTACCTGAGAACATTAATTTAACAAAACCTTCTGTTATACTGTTTTGTAGGGTTTGTTTGTTTCTTTGGGGTTTTTGGTTGTTTGGTTGTTTCCCCCTCAATTAAAGGAGTTGAGAGAAATGAGTAATTTCTAGTCATACATAAGTGCAGCAAAAAAGATTTTAAAAAGATTTTGTTAGAAAAGCTTGAATGCAGATATTATTAAGGCCATTTTATTAGATATGATCTTGCTACATTATCCACAAGATTTAAACTCACAATACATTTTCTCACAGAGTGTACCAGTGTATCATCAGTTGGTGGAATCTACTGATTTGAAAAGTTGTATTACATGGTTTAATATAGCTAATACCTTCATATTAACCACTGAGACATGTCATTGCCTTTAGATGCCCGTGAGTTCTCTTAGCTTTCTTTTGAAAAAAACAAAACAAAACAAAACAAAACAAACAAAACAAAACAAAGAAAACCAAACAAAAAGAATCATAAAAAACCACCTTTTTTTTAACAATTTGTTTTGCACTGAAGTGAAATGAATTTGAAACTGCAAAAGTTCTAACAGAGTGACTTATTAAGAGTTCATGGGAAAGAATGGACACAACACTGGTTTACTTTCAAATGTTTCAAATTAAAACAGGGGAGAAACAGCTGGAATCACACTTTCAGATAATCTTGCCTTATTTTAAGACTTATTCTATTACAGCCATGTTCAAATATTACCATTCTTTTTTTTACTCAGTGTTCAGTCTGCCTGAGAATTTTGTTCTGTCTTTCCAGCCTGGAAAATAAAATCTGAGCCTGGATCTTACCCTGGAAATGTATCTGTAGCTTCACTAACCTTTACTTGACTCAGTCTTCCTTTTGTATCATTCTCCCCTCACAGATTAAAATTTGTCTTGCCTAGGTCAATTCACACTAAAAGGTTATGTCTTCACTTATGGTCTAACATATGTGTCATTTTTGCATGAGTTTTTTCTGACTTTATGGTGCAGTATCAATCACCTTTTTGTGGAGGAAGTTTGAAATAAAAACAGATACAAACACACATTTCTCTTTAAATTTCTAATTTATTTAAATCAGTTATAAGTAAAAAAAAAATATACTTTACATATTGTCAATTCTGCAGTAAAGGAAATGAAAATTTGACTTGGCTATTTGATTTAGTAGCAACAAAACTACTACTGTCAGGAATGACATCCATGGCTGAAATAAAAAAATATATCTTCTTGTTATCTTCTTTTTTTTATATATGGGATATATTATTCATCCCATTCCAAAATTCAGAGTTGGGAGTGCATGGATATAGATCTGTAGAGAAAATTGATGTTGGTGCTTTGACTTCTTGTAGTTTTAGTAATTTTGAGATTGTCTTGAAGCTATAGAAGGAAAAAAAGTAAATATTTCCTAATTTTTTATAATTCATTATCTTCCCTTAAACACCATATGATATGGATTTTAATACTCTGTAATTCAGCCTGGTTCCCTTGTGCTCAATTTGAACCGTTGTCCAAGGAACTGAAATTATTCTGACTGTTCACTAAGATCAAATGGTTGAAATGATAACCAAACCAAAAGAAAAAAAAAAAAAAAGATAAAGGAGTATCATAATTTAAATTAGACTGATATGATTGTTCTGTAATTTCCAAATAGGATAGTTTTGGGTTTTTTTTGTTTTTAAGGTTTTTTTTTTTGCTTGTTTGGGTTTCTTTTGTTGGTGTTTTTGTGTTTTTTTGTTTTTTTGGTTTTTTTTTCTGCAATTAATGCATCATGTATTCAAAATGTGGAGACATTCTCTGGAAGTTGTTCTTTAAAAAAATAGTACTAAAATTTCTAGAATATGTTCTGCACAGTTTACTCCATCTTAATGCTAGAAAATAAATATGCATGGAGATGAGGTTTTCAGACCCCATAATGTGGCTTGTTCTGACAGTGGCCCATTCTGGTTCATTTTTAAGTTAATGAACATACATATAGCTATAGAAAAAGCACTGGAGCTTTAAAATTCCACCTGCCTGAAAGCAGACGTTTCTTTGCTTTGAGAAAATGGTGTTATTCAATAGAACTCATTCTCTACATCAGGAAATTTTAACACTTAATTATTACATATAGGGAAGTCAGTGGTGTATTTACATATTAATGTGGATGGTAAAACTAAATATTCCTAGCAAATGTTCAGCATTCAAAACACTTGCTGACTTTGCATTTGACTCTCATTTCTAAACTTCCAGATCTGTGGTGTCAATAAAATTAACCACTTTTTCTTTATATTTTAGTAAGGACATGAAAATCACAACTTGGAAAGATCCTTAAACTGAATCGAAAAGCATGAAGGAAACATTCTGAATTATTAGAACAAAACAATGATTTTAAGGAGGAGCTTGTTTATAAACAGAAGTTGACAGGAGTATCTTATTAAAGTGTAGATCCAAATGATGGACCTTAACTGGGGTTTTGGAAACAACTGCAAGAGAAAATTATAGGATATAATTCAACAGAGTGGTGAAGCTTTTATTGCATGGCTTGGAACCAGCAAAGGGGTAATATTAGTCACTGCTCCCAAATGTGGCCTTGAAGTAAGCGGTGGACAGCACCATAAACCTTGAATCAGAGTGTCTCCTTGAGGCAATTAAGCCAGAAGTGTGAGGAATATGCCAGAGTTATTGCTGAAGAACAGGGTGAAAAAGAATTGCTTTTTCACTAACTTCTCTTTTCGGTCATAAAATAGATAACAAACTTCATCACCCACAGTAAGCCCAGTAAGCGTATATGAAAAGAAATGGGAATCTCCTTATAGAAACCTGTATTTACAATTATCTGACTTACATACTTATAAATAATTAATAAGCTCTACTGAAAAATACTTAGAGTCAGTAATTCAGGCTTATAATTGGCTTAGTCTGTGTTCTAATTTTTTCTCTTCATGACTACAACATTCAGCAACCAAAGCAGTTGCATTAAGCCTGAAAATTGTGGCTCTTTCACTTGGATATCACTCAAATATCTAGGGATCTGTTGAGCACCCATGAATGAGCTGCACTTACTCCTGTATGCTCATTGTCTAGAGCAATCTGGAATTGCTCCAGTAAAGAAACTAAGTATAAATACTCACAAGTTCAACCTGAGAGGAGGAGGAGGAGGATACCAGCAGCCATGATTCAGAGTACTGATTGTATTTAAGAAAACTGAGGTCCATGCACTTGCACATGTTAGGGAGTTATAAAAGCCAGCTACCCCCTTAGGGATGGGGAACCAGAAACCAGAATTAGGGCTCTCCATGCGGGATGGCAGAGTAGGGTCTGACATCCAGGGCCCACACAACAGTGCAACCAGGAGCAGACAGCTGGGAGACAGCAGGTCAGCTCCAACCTTTGGCATTGGGCACATCCCCAGGGACAAGCCAAGGCTGGGTGGAGATGTGGTCCATTCCAGCCAGGTTCCTGGCCAGGCAGGGCACTGGGGAGCCAGAGACCATCCTTGCTGCAGCACCACTGCAGGGACCGATGGCCCCAGGGGGCTGACACCGAGCAGGCTGGGAGAGTTTGGTGGGGGACAGAAATGAGGTCCTTGGCCATGGTCAGGTGGGGGAATCACAGGGGAGTGGACAGGGACAGTCAGGTCTCATGGTGTCCTCATGGACCAGACAATAACCCTGCAAGTACTGCTGCATTTGATCCATTGCAATCAAATCTCTATTCAAAGATGATGGCATTGGTTTTTGTACATAAATTTGGGCAATTGGACACTTGAAGCTTAATCTAACATTTAAATGCTGCTGTATTTTGAAATACAATGTTAGGTATTCAGGGGATTCTGTGTGTTTTTTTCTACCAACTCGCTCTTCAACAAGCAATCTGGAACTACTCAAGTCTCCCATCAGTGAATCCTACCATAAAGCAGCAGCAATGATGCATGCCAGATCCAAGTAATTTTGCTGCTTGTCTGAAGAGCTGTTTATAAAGCAGTTTGCCTCTCCAATAGATCTGCTTGTATACATTGTTTTTATACATGCTGTTATCAATCACTTAGTCAAGAACAATACTTGTACTTGCCAGAACTTCTTATATACCTTTCTTGTTGTTTTGTTGTTGTTTGCTTTATTGTTTCTTTGTTTTTGTAGGATGAGGAGTAATATACATGAATTAAGCTCAAACATCTTCCTTCTTACAGTACTCCATTGAGAAAGAGCACAGCAGACTATAGAAGGAAGGAAGTATTCTGGGCCAGAGTTTTGGATGGAACAAACTGGCAGAAGGTAATTCTATATCCAGCTGCCTCTAGCCCCCATGGCCCATCTTGGCATCATAGCACTGGTGGAGCACCAAGATTCTCCTGTTGTTCCCTTTTAACCACAGAAGATGAAGAAAGACACGTTTGGATTGTGGAAGCAACATCCTTTCTGCAAATAGTCTATCAGATGTCATGAATCATCTGCTATACGTGGCTTTTTGGTTAGTGATCTTTTAGCTGATTTTGTTGGTTGTTGGGGGGATTTTGTGGTTGGGTTTGTTTGTGGGTTTTATTGTTTTTTTATTTTCTTTGGATTTTTTTTATTTGTTTGTTTAGGGTTTTTGTGTGTGTGTGTATTGTGTTTTTTTTAATCTGATAGAAAATCTAAAATATGCACACAATGTACTGAGACAAAAACAGCTATGGTGTTTTTTTTTTTTTCTGTGAAAGCTAAACTTCAGGAAAGGACATGATCAGGACATGATCAAAGGAAGTGACTAACTGATGCTACTACTACAGATTTAATTTTAGGACTGTCTGGACAAAATAATTTGTAAAAATAAATTTGGTACTGGAAGGAACAGCAACTTAAAAGCTGAAGAGTAACCAAATAGTATTATACACTGCAACCACTGAAATTCCACTCCAAATGAACTGATATTGCTCTACATCATCTGTCAGGGTGACTTTGGCTAGATAGGGAAAATGTGTTTGGGGACTGGAGAGCATTAATATCCTGCTTTGGGTTTTGTTATTGTACAAAATTAAGTATGTGCTCTAACCTAAATTGATTCTCTGAGGGCTCTTTTCCAAAATATTTTCATAATCACTGTTGTGGGTTTTTTTTTAATCTTCTCTGTAGTTTATCCTCTATATAATACTTCTCACACAATGACACCTTCATTAGCCCTATTTAACAAATCCCAAAGTATCTAACCCTTTGTACCATATCAGCAGCACTAATTCTTTAATAGGTGCTTCTCCTAGGATTCTAATAGAATTAAATCCATTAGGTATTCTGTCATCCTGGAAGTTTCTTCACTTATTTATGTGGAACTTGTTGGTACTTGCGTTGCTGTCAGTAAAATTCTGAACTCAGCGAAGTTTTAAATAATCAGAGCAACTTAATATTTTAATTTATAATCTTAATGAAAAAAAGGTAAAAAGTCTGAAAGGTCACTTGCTAAAGATTTCCAAGTAGATGTTTTTAAAAAAGTATTCTATTTTAATTTATGTATTATCTTGATGTGAGGTGAAAATGTTTGCTTTGAATTTGGGCATCTTACTTTTTTCTTTTTATTAAATTAATTTATTTTCTACTTTCTTGCAAAGATTGCATTTTACTTTCTTTAAAATTTAGAATAGATTAGCAGAATCAAATGTTATATATTGCTTTTCTCTTTTTATTTTCTCTCACTTTTTTCTGTGTTTATTTTGTCACATGCATTTCTTTCAAAGGAATCCTTAATTTTTACACTTACAAGTTATTTGTGAGTTGTCTATACACTACATACCTATACTCTGTATACCTATACACTAATATAATGTCATGGAATTAAAACTTTAAATACATCACAAGGCTGAAACAAGTAATATGGAATGAAATATCAAAGCCATTATTTATTATTTATTATTTATTATTTATTATTTATTATTTATTATTTATTATTATTAATTATTAATTATTGTTTATTGTCCATATAAGCTGGATTTTCCTCCCTCCTTGTACATAAGCTCTAAGCTTTTGACAGGGTTATAAACAGCATTGATTGTCTCATTCCCTGCAGCAGCTGTGGCAGAACAAACCAAAAGAATGTTTTTATACATTTATAGGGATAAATATAAATAGGGATATGATAGCAAAAGCTATGCTTGTCTTAGATCCAAGAACAAAAAAAAAAAAGCAAGAGAAGTCTTAATTCATTACAAACAAGTCCATTTTGAAGTACTTCTGTGTGTCTTTTCTTGCCTTGGATTCTGACTATTTACATTCATTCTAACTTTCCAAGGCAGAATTGATGTTATTTCCCCACCTCTGCACGTGGAGAGCAGAAGACTTACATTCTCAAAGGAAATACAATTCCTAAACAAAATGTGGTCCTCAGCAAAAGACACTGCCTTGGCTCCTCAGATGTTCATTGTATTATCCAAAACTGAAGTATTGCAGAGCTTTCTGGCTTCTTGACTAGTGTTTAACCCCAGAATCCTGCTTTTTTTCTATCAGTCACAGCACCAGGGTTACATCTCTGACTTAGCTGAGTATGGAGTAGAAAAACTGCTGATTTTCCTAATGAGGGATAAAACCTAAATTCTCCCTGAGAAATTCTTGAGTACATTTTCAGTTCAATTATACTGGTTGTGCTCTATTGGTTGCATTAATGTACTTCATGTCTACTAAAATATCAAGGGGCAAGAGTAAAAAGTAATCAAAGATGTCTAAGTAGAGCAGGAAGATACAATGGGATATTTTGCGGGATTATCGGATAAGTTTTATTGACTAATTTATTATCAATCAAAAATGATTTAGACAACTTGATGATATTGGTTACTGGAGGACCCTGGCAAAGATTTGAAATTTTCATCTAAGAAAATGCTGGAGTTGTCTTCTACCAAGGAGTTGCATTTCTCCCAGTAGCAGGAGATTTGGAGAACGCAAAGAGGATACTGTTTACTCAATCATCCCTTTAACCATTCCTTCATTCAATTTTAAAAGGTTCTTTATATTACTGTTAAAAATGTGCTGACAAAAAGGGCAAATCTCAAAACAAGAAAAATAAGAAGAAGGTTCTGTTCCCAAAACTATCAGGTTGTACTACTTTTCTCTTGATATTTTAGTAGTGTCAAATTACAGTAAAGAAAATATAAAACCAACAAGACTTTCATTAGAAGTCATAGTGGTTGAAAAATGAAGTTTCTCAGTGGAAAAAGATTTTGAAGGGCCTTGAACATGAGTCAAATGTCCAAATGGCAGATAACCAAAATTATTTCTCTTTGATGTCACTTTTACTACTTTGTTATCAGAATGTTCAAATTTATAAACAGCAAGAAATATTTCTTTCTTTTATTTGACTTCAAAATAATCAATAGTTCAAAAACTATCTGTCCTGTGAGATTAATCTAACTGTGGGAAATGTAATACTGATTTTCTCCAATGAAGGAGCAATAAAAATAAAAATCCACACCTGATTTCTAGCTGGGCCTTTCAACAAATAGTGTTCTTCCTAATTAATAAAGGTTAATAGAATTCCATTAACATTGGCAGTATTATTCTGATATCAGTGCTCCATTGAGGTTTTGACAGACTGCTGGATTTCTTTATAGCATTCCGAGACATTTCTCCATTGGAAAAAGATCATCTGAAATTTTCAGAAATTTTTGTTTGATTTGAAATCTATAATACATAGAAAGGCTATTTAAATCATATAAATAATTTAATCATATTAACAATTTTACAATATGAATAATATGAACAATTTTACAAGGCAGTGTGGTTTCAGTATGTGAAAAATTGTGATTGTTATGAAAAGATCTAGATGACCACAGACCTCAGTCTTGAGCCTTGTGAAAGAAACCAAAATTAAAATGATTAAGTGAAAATCCTATACCTTCAGAAAATCTGTTTAAATTATATTGCAAGGTTATTCCAATGTGATAAAAAGGGAAAAATATAGCATCTGATAAGAAACAAGAAGATTTTGATATTTTCTGTGTCTGTATAAACAATTCATTCTTTGTTGCCAATTGGTTGGAGATTGTGCACTGTTAAAAATCAATTTGTACAACTTCAGCTCAAAGGCTTGGCTAAAAACTAGATATGTTTTCAATAAAGCATAAGTAATGGAGAAAGGATATTAGTATCTGAGGATTTTTGAGCCAAGCAGGCAGCACATAGGATAATTTTTTAAATATTTGCTTCATCTTTATTGAAAACTGTTTCTTTATAATTCCAGAGGTCCATAAGTTTCAATACTTTTCTCTCAGGACTTTGCAGCATCCTGAGAAGCAGAGACAGCCCCAGAAGAAATATGAAAATTCTTCTGACAGCAGCTTACTTGTACCTTTTGAGGGAGTTTAGGCTATATTCTTGATATCTATCTATATGTTATAAATGTCTATTTTTGTCTTTTTTCTTTTTTAATTTTGTGTATGATCTCTACCACTACTTATTTCCAATAAAAAGATGCTAAATTTGAAACTTACATTTAAAGTGAATGAATTAACAAAAATATTAATGGATATATGTTAACCCACTTTAAATAGCTCATAAATCTAAGGGTAGTGGTGTCCATGTTTGCAGCTTAATTCTGATGGATGAAAGTAGACTCCTTTCTTTTTCTCAGAGTAGTGATTAGAAATAGACAAACATCAGCAACACAACATCAACATCAACACAAACAAAGCCATGAAAATAGCCAAACTTTCCTGATTGATTGCCTCTTTGTTTAAAGTAGGAATGGTAGGTGGGTTTACACAGTGTTTCATGGATATTTTTTCAATTAAATACTTTCATTTGCCATAAACCAGTTCAGTTGTAAGACTGAATCTTCTTTACATTTAAGGTGAGATTCTGTTTAGAATGATTGCTTTACTCATCTCTAATAAAATTTGAATTGGTCTCTTTCGGAATGCCAAGTATTCTTTAAACAGCATTCTCATATGTATAAGTATGTTTTGTTGTAGTTGAAATTAGAATTTTCCAAGAGTTAAAAATGTGCTCTGCATGGTAAATAGGTTATAAAGTTCTCATTTGTAATTTAGATGTTATCTCTAAGGTTACTAGACCTGTTTTGGGCAAGTAATTTTGCAGTTGAAAAGAGAACTCTAGGGGAGGTTAAAACTAAAAGAGGCTTAGAAAATCATTTTGCATTCCCTTGGAATTTTTTAGGATCTCAAATTATCTTGTTTTTCAGGGTGAAATGATGAAAATGTTCCTCCTCAAAACAGTGTCTGAATGAAGACTGAGAAAGACTCCTAGACAATCCCTCCTTGGAGAAGCCAGACAGTCAGGCAGAAGGGCTGAGAAAGGGGTTTGAAGTCTGCTACTGGATGCCTTGGAGTCCCCTTTTAACAATTTTACACGACTGTGAGTTCCCTAGTTAGATCCCTCTTCCTGGCTGAAAAGAAACTCTCATATTACAAACTAGTCAGTTTTGGCATCAGATTGTGTCAAAATGTTCTTTCTTATCAAATGTTGCAACGTATTTAATGAAAAATTTCCTGATTAGAAGTTTACTTGAAACGTGTATCTCTCCATAAAAATGGAAAACAAGTCTGAGGCTCTGAGGGCAAGAGATAAAAGAATAAACTGAGTTCCAACCTGTAACTATCATTAGAGTTGAATTTCTAATTTCTGCTAACAAATACCCTTTTGTAAAGCCTCATTCCAATTAATGCTTTGAATAGCCATTTGCTTTACCATGTCTTGGATAATCTTCAGACTTTGTCTGGAAAAAATAATAGGTATGGATATTATTTATTTATTTGAAGTTATAGGCTCACTTTTAAAAAGGAGATTGATTATCAACATTCTTGAAGAAGAAAAGATCCACAGGGTAAAGAAAACAACATTGGTAGATGATATGTGTGGATTTTTAAATTTTTCTTCTTTTTACTTCTCCATGCTTCCTGTGTGTCTACACAATGCTTAAAAAGATAAATCTAGTTTTGGAGGCAAGGATCAGATGTGGTCTTCAAGAATAAAATTAATAAATTATTCTAATTTTCAAATACATTAAATATATTTATTTTTAAAACTTATGTTAATCAAATTTACAATGTTCATTCATGGTCCATCCATATGCAATTGTTCTTACATCTGGTAATACAAACAGTGGCAAAATAAAATAGAAATGCTGCTTCTGATGACTATATGTTACCCTTTCATTTTAGGAAGTTTTTGTGTCATTAACTTGCATTAATTCTTATGGCACTTTTCAAGCTAAGCTTTGCATTTAGAGCTCTGGGGTAGCAGAAAGATGCACTGCTTCTTGTGTGGTTTTCAGGCTTTCTCTTCACCAAAAGGCACGGACATTTCAAAAGAAATCAATTAATTGTACTGAGTTAACTGAATGTTCTTTTGGTTTCACAGAATCAGAATGGTTTGAGTTGGAAGGGACCCTACAGATCATCTCATTCCAATCCCCTGCTCCTACCTCCCCCTGGAATAAAATGGAAATATTAAAAAGATTAATCCTTCTATTTTCATCTTAAATCTGCTTTAATCCCATAGGTAGGGGTTCTGCACACATCAAACTTACACTGCTGCAGTGTTCTAGTGCAAGAATGTGAAATTTGCAAAATTAGAATAAAGAAGCCCTGCTGCCATAATATGAAGTGTACACATGCTTCTCTATGAGGAGATACAAATGCTGTCATAAATCAAGTGATTAAAACCAAATGAATTGGTTAAGATAGACTTCCTGCATTTCTTCTTTAAAGAAAGCTCTTTCTGGGGAAAAGAAAGAAAACATCAGAAAAATTAAGAAACATTTTAGTATTTTGTACCTTCTAAATTGTACCTTTGTTTTCCCTCAAGAAACTTGTAAATCGGGAACCTGCCAATTTTCAGTAATCAAACTGAATGCTTGGAAAGGAAGTGGCTTGTCAAGGGAGGCAAACAGGATACTTAGGAATTTAAAGCTGTTAAACTATTAATCAGAAAATGTGCTTCTAACCTTCTGTCTCCTCTTGACATAATTTCCCTCTGCATTATTGTACATACACTATAAACACAACATGTTAATTTACCTTGGATCTTGTTGTTTGTATTATTCCTGTGTGGTTTGATATCTTTAAGCCAGTCAGATGATTGCTCCATTTGGGTGGAATTTCTGCCCAATTCCTAATTTTCACCTCAGACATACATGTACTCTATCAACTACAAGTAATGTTTTGAACCAGTATTCCCTTAATTTCTGCCTCTGTCACTTAACAGCATTCATGTATTTCTGTTTAACCTAAGGATTATTGAATGTCCTTGTTAGAAAAGGGTTATTTCAAGATCTTTGTCTGCCACTCCTTTATGTCATACTGTCTTGTTAATTTTTTTAAACTTCTTCCTGGCAATTTTCATATAAAATGCCTCTACTCTTTTCTGCACAAAATCTTCCAAAGAATCCAATACAATTCTTTTACATACAAGGGCTTAAAATAACACAGTGTAGAGGCTTAAGCATTCAAAAAAGACAAACTTTGGGTTTAGAATATTGGAAATAATGTCAGACTGTAAGGACTCAGTTCGTCTCACATCCTTGCGAATTACTTGGCTTGTTCTGCCAGCAAATGAGAGGTTTAGTGGTAGGAAAAGACAGAATGGTTACCATAGAAACTGTCATACAATCCAGTGTGGTGCTTATGTTACTGTACCTCTGAGACAATACAAAGCTGCCTTCTTAATCCCTTTAGTGCTGCTGGTTGAATGGTGTATGCCCAGTAAAGTGGCACTTGTAGGTCCCTTGG
The DNA here is from genome assembly GCF_049639895.1 of Pseudopodoces humilis. Taxonomy (NCBI): domain Eukaryota; kingdom Metazoa; phylum Chordata; class Aves; order Passeriformes; family Paridae; genus Pseudopodoces; species Pseudopodoces humilis. Next base: position 99,544,310 of record NC_142201.1, read on the forward strand.
CTGAACACTCTATTTTCCATCTCCTTCTCAGTAAAGTAATGGGCCTCCTACAAATGGTATGAAATAAAACCCCAAGCCCAACACTCAAAGAGAGAAACTTAGTGCTCTGCTTGAAAAACACACAACTTGCCCCCAGACTGTAATGACTGGGATTTTATGAGGTTATTTTACATCCTCCTAAAAATCTTTAAACACTAACTGATGTCAATAGAGATACAATGAACTTTGTTCAAAGCATAGGAGATGCCTCAGTGCAATTTAATTTTTCCTGAGATAATTTTATGTATTTAGTTAATTGCTTTCTAGAATCAGTGAATTTTCGGGACAAAGTAAGACAAAGTGCATAAAATTAAGGCTTATTTGATTGTTTTGCTGTGGAGTTTGACACATTTAACATCTGCTAGATTTCATTTAACATTGTAGAACAACTGAAAGTTGTGGCCCCAGTGGAGTGGACAGCTTCAAATTAATACAGTATTTTGCAGCAGCTTTCTCATTAGATTTTTATGTCAGTGCTATTTCATCAGTGTTTTGTATACAGCCATTAGAATTTCCGCTAGAGAGAAAACTGGCATCTATATCATAGCAAAATGCTCAAACAATTTAGGTGTAGGGAAATCTGTGGAAAAATTAAGTGTCTTTTGTTATTGCATATTGGTAACATATCCAAATATTCATTCATAAAAAGGATAGATTAAAAATTAATAAAGCTTGTCAATTATGATCTTGCCTGAAATGTGGGGCAAGGGAATATTTACACTGGTAAAAATTTCAGGAATTTTCATTTTCCTCTTGTGTCTGAATCATGACATGTATTCAAATCTCTCCACTGCCTTTTATCTCAGCATTTTGACTTTTCATCTGGTTGCATCTTAATTTAGGGAAGGAAGTACCATAGCACAAACACAAATTTTCTCAAATGCCCTAAATTGCAGCTTGATCCTGAATGGTTTCAATTTCCAGCAGTCTGAACTGAGAATTTTGTTCTTTTGTCCTTTTGTCTAACTCTTGCACCTATATTGGTCAAATAGCTGTAGGTGAAATCATTTGTAGGTAATTATGAGAATGCTTTTGTGAGATGTAGGCTGATGTATCTCTGAGCAGTAGCACAAGTGAAATGATACTGGCAGTATTGCAACATTAGATTGTAAGTTATAAATAATATCTTTAATAAATAAATAAATAAATAAATAAATAAATAAAATCTAGGTCCTATAAATTATGATGATTTAAAATGTTTAATTTTCCTATTTGTATACATGATGAGTGTTTTAAAGGGAAAAACTGTTACTTTTGCACCATCAACAGCACTTCAAAAACAGGTCCAACAAATCCTTGTTTTGTCCTTGTTTTGTCCTTGTACAGCTTTCAGCATCTCTTTTTGTTTATGAGTTTTTGATCATTGCTTTGACTTACAGAGAAACACTCCCCCCCATTTGAATGAATCCATGGAATTCTAATGGGATCCACAAATATCTTTCAAAGTTAATGGGAATAAAGCATTACAATTTTATATATTTTTTGGTTTTGTTTAATACCATAGTTTTCATGACTTTATGAAATTTATTCTGAAAATGGAGGCAAATGCCTTACTCCAGACCAGGATGATGGTTCCAGTCTACAGGAAAACTGCTACTCCTGGTCTGAAACCTGTCCTGGGTCAAAGGCAGAGAGGGGGACAGCTTTTGGTGCTAGGCAGGTAAAACAAAGTTAATTATTGCCTTTAGGGAATTAAAACTTAGGTTCATTTAGGTTGCAGATACAAAGAATATTGTTCATTAAATGCTTCTCTTTTCTTTGGTATTTTAGTATGGTTAGCTAATGATGTGAGCCTGACATTTTAAATAAGAAGCTTTGAGAGCTTTTGTTCTAAATTTGAGATATTATTGTATTTACAGGTACTTCATGGACACCAAAATGTAAGTTTGTGTATTTCTCCAAAGACTCTGTTTCTAATATATCATAAAGTCAAAATAAATCACATATCTATGCCTGATTAATTGTAATACCTTAATTATAATTTTGATGATGTAAATTCTGAGCAAAAAAATTTATCAGAATATCTGAAGTGAATTTACTTTGAGGAAACCTGAAATGTTTAGCAGAAAATAATAACTGTTTTCAATGTGTAAGGATATATCGGTTTTATTCATGAGCACAACCTGCTTGCATGTGTACATTTCCAGTAAGTAAAGACAACTGAAAACATGTGCCTCCCACATCTGAGTTCCAAACTTTTGTTATCAAAGATCATCTGTTCATCTGTCTGTGTTAATAAAAGTCAAGAAGGAATCTGAGGTGTTGCTTTATTTCTTCCTCAAAGTTGGTGGACTGGAGAAGTGATGGATTTACCTATGCAGAGGTACGGGTGTGTGGTGCTATTACTGTACTATTTCATTGCAAAATGCTCTGTGTGCCACTGTACTATGAAATGATTGTAGCTTCTTCAGCTATGGCAAAACTTTCAACATACCCAAGACTTTAAAAAGTAATATAAAAGGAGTAAGAGGAATTGTGTGTGAGCACAAATTCGGAATTCTCCACTCCCATAACACAGCACCATTAAGATGATGAACATCAGTGTTAACAGCACACAGAACACTATAAAGTGTTTTGGCCAGGAAGGTTACTTCTGTTATAATCTGGAGATTTACAATGAATAATATGAAAGCAGAATGGATCTGAATTGAAAGGAAAAACCTTTTTCTTTTTTTGTTACTTTAAAAAATTAAATTATCATAAGTAAGGAGATTTATATTTCCGATGTCATCTGAAAGAGTTTATCTGCAGGCATATGATGTCACTGACATCATGTGGGTTTTCCTGAGCACAGTCCAGTAGAAAGAATATAACTGTTTTGTAACCATGCAATTTACTGTGACAGCTGTTATTTCTCTGGAAGTATTTTATATGGATGTGACCTGACCACCCAGTATGAGCATTTCAGAAGGCCAATTACTATATTGTTAGTCAAAATATGATGATTCACTTTCATTTAGTGCACTACTACTCAAATTTTATAACCCTGAAATAAAATGTAATTGAATTTGTATAGAGCTAATTGTGGAAACTATTAGTAACTTCATAGATGAATGATCTCGAAGATTTATATTTTATCCAAGAAAATAGATTTATTTGAACAATTGTTATTAGAATTATCCTGATGATTGCCTTGGTTTACATAGAATGTAGAATATTGGAAATTAAGTTATGGAAATTTAATTAATATTTGGCTAAAAGAGTTTTTGAAACATCACCAAATAATATGATATATATTGCTATTTTATCCCTCCTGTACCATGGCTCACATGAGTATCAGGTTCTTTTAACTCTCTGTAGAGGTTTTATGGTTTTTCTTTCTGGGGGATACTTATGCCCAACTATCAGAATTTCTGTTTTTGATAAATTATGTAGAAGTTCCCCAAATATATTTTTTTTTCAGCATAATAAGGGAAAATGAATGCTATCTAAACCCAGAGTTATTTAAATGAAGTATTTGATAATTTAAATTTCATATAAAATTATGTGCTCACCAATTTTCTGGAACTTATTTAATTCAATAGAGGAGAAAACAATGGAAGAAGCAAAAAGTCTTTAAATATTGAAAATATTCAAAATAAATAAATTATTTGATTCTCAACAAATTTGAATTCTTAACAATTCTCAATTTCTTGTCTTAAAAAGTGATTTTCATGGTGTAACGCCTTTCTAAATGTTACTACCTGTTAGTTTACATTGCTGTGTTGCTATTCTGATTAGATTATAGTTACTAATAGTTCTAATTCTTAATAATTTTTACTGATGATATTACACATAAATGATAGTATTATGGTAATAACATCTATAACATACCAATACCAAGTAATTCAGTAGTAAATTTATTAAAACTGATCAAATAACATTAATGCAGAAACTATAAAATTATGAAAAGTTTTTCTTGCTATGCTCTTAGTTGGTTCAGTTTGTAATATTCTGTGAAGCTGTTTGTTTTGATTGTGTTTCATTCTGTCTTTGAGCTGATGCAATTCTTAGGAAATGTCTTTATATCTCCCTTCATAAAAATTACATTTCTATTAAATTAAAATTATAACCATAATTTTTGTTGCAATAAAGTGAAGATGAAATCTGAGACAGAGGTGAATAAGATAGATTACCTTTTAAAAGGATGTCTTCTAAAGTACTTAATATAATTATAAAGCCTATTCAGTTTTTTTTCATTTATAACAAAAATTGAAAACATTAAAAGGCCTTTAATATCTTTTTCACAATGAAACAAGCTGATATTTTGACTTTTTGCCAACAATATTCTATTTTGAGATTGTATATGACTCAGAAAAATCTATTCAGTTCTCCAGGACTTTTCTCAAGAGTCACAGCTGTAATAAGAAGCAGCCACTTTCCCCAATTCTTCTTTCTTAATAAGCATAAACAAAAATTGAGTGCAGATTTGGAAAAAGAAAGGTACATGTGCCTATTTCTCAAGGTTTCTGAGTTCAATATTCTCAAGTATTTATTTATCTAACAAGCTAAGGAGTGCTATGGAAGGACAGCAAATGACAGGTCTCTAAACTTCTCAAAGAGCCACTGGGATTATTTGTCAGCATTAGCAGCAGTTTGCAGCCAGTGCAGTTTGTAAACAACCTCAGAGCTCTCCAAAGACAACGGCGACTTCTAACAGGCTGCAAACAGAGCAGCCTTCATTTCACCTTAGTGTACCTGGTTTAGAAGGAGAAATCAAACCCTTGGGCTAATTGCCGTGGGCAGAAGAATCCCAAACCCAAGAAAACCCAGCAGCTCAAATATCTGCTCTCTTGTGAAGTTTCTTGTGCATTTAGTTAGATCAATTTGGAACACGCTTGTCTTACTATTTACAGTCTTTTACAAATAATTAACCCCCAAGAGAACAAAGTGATTTTTACCCAAGAAAAGTAACAGTCAGAAAAAATATTGCAAAACAAGAAAGCATTATTTTTATTCCCAGTAGAATGTGGAAAGTCACCTTGTATTAGGAAAGAGAGGAAATGGGAAAATTATTCACAAAAAAAAGATAAAATTATGAATAAGACATGTCACCATGAAGAATTAGGGAAAAATAAAAGCTGTGAACCACTGTATGGAAAATTACAGGCATGGAACTAACATAAATCAGACCAGCTGGTCTTTACAGCTGTATTTTACCAGGAAAATTACCTGTTTAAGAATCCACAAGGTCATTTTTCTTTTAAATTTGAAACTTGCATCATTTGAATTGCTAAAATGCTAAATGCTAAAGAGATACTGTTTTAAAATTACGTGTTTATTATAATATAAAGATATGTTATTTGTTTTTACCCATGTAATTATTTGCAATAAAATGCAATGTTAACATATTGACCCCGGTTTTGGCTGCCTGTGTTCAAGGCCAGCTCTGACACTGTGCAGGCATAAAATCTTCTCTCAAACTTCTGTATAAACAGTTAAATTGTGAGAGTTTTTTGTGTAACCATCCTGCACCTTCAGCCAGTGCTTGGGCAGCCCTATTTCTGCTCATGCCCATTCCCAGCCTTGTAGACCTGGAATCCTGGGCTCTCATTAAAATGCAGCCATTCTTTTATCATTTCTCTTCATAGCAAAGGAGATAAACTGATAGTAAATGTATTTCTCCAATGACTTATCCTTCAGTACCCATACATATCTGACTTCTTTGAAAGGTCTGCCATCCTTCTGTGGATACAATCAATGTCTGTAAAAGCAGCTGTGATTATTACTCTCTTTGGAATATGAGGGTCACTGTATTTGTTCCTACCTCTACTTTTTAAGATTTCAAAGAAACAATCTCTGGATAGCATTTCGATTCCCTTTAAACAGAGCATTCATCCGTTCTACCCACAGTGTTTAGTAAGAGACTAAAACCCTTCCCCAGTTCAATGCCTTGGCATTAAGCCAACTTTACAGCTTAAGTTGACAAGTGTAGTATCCAATTTATGAGAATCTGGTAAACCAAGGATCTCTTATATTGCTGGGCATTGGGGAAAGCACAAGTTGAAGTTGCTGAGTAGTTTGATTTACATTCATATAAATACAAATATTCCACTAGGAACTTGACTTGGAGATACATCTTGTCCATCAAAAAGAATTGAGGCATCCATTTTTCAAACCCAGGGTAAGTACAGGATTCAACCTCAGTAAAAAGTATTTTCAAAGTTCTTGTAAAATATCTTTGATGGAACCACCATATCTCCATACATTTTTAATTATATACAGAGCAAACATTCTGTATTTATAGTTAATTCTAATTTCTGCAGAAATATATGTAGTATATATATATAATATAATATTATACAGTGCTTACATGTAAATATTTAAAGATATATCTTCTAGGGGTTTATGTTAATAGTTTAGCTGATGTCTTTAATTTATACCTTTTATACATGTAAAAAAGAAAATTCTTTCAGGAGAGCACATTCATGTATTGAACTTAGTGAATAAAATTCTAAATATTAAGTATTATTTCACGTTATTATTTCATGGACATTACTAGAGAAGAGGGACAGCTTGGTATTTACAATTAAAGGGCTGTATGTTCTTAATGAAAATTTAAAATTCTAGTAATCTGAATAGACTAATTTTGTTCAGTAAGCAGTAGCAATAGTGGTTATAGTCTCTCAGCAGAGCAACAGGGATCCTGTACATTCTCTGGTTGGTTGTTTTCTTTTCTTACTTGAATAGAAGACAGCATTGCATACATGCTTAAACTGGTCACAGCAATCCAGTGGCTGAGTACAAAAAACTTAATACTATCACCTGCCATATAATTTAGAGAATTCAGCATTTAGATATTAAAAATTTAGAATAACTGTATAGGTTTTGAGTGACTAAAAATTTACCCTATTATCCCATCTCCCATGAAGATGGATGCACATTGATGGACACTTGTATTAGAATATGACAAGCATGTACAATATTCCTTCTAACATTCTTGCAGTCTCCAGCTATTTTGAACTCTTTTCTGGACCTCTTGAGCTTTGAATGTTTCTAAAGTCCTTGTATCTCTCTGCCAACAATTCATCAAAGTGGCTTATGAAAGCACATAAAATTTTTCTGCCAAAAAAGTCCTTTAGTGGTGACTTCTGTAGGAATACTTCCTGTTGAAAAAAAAAAAAGCAAACCCTTTTTAAAAATTATTTTTGTTCTGAACATAGTAATGAGGTACTTTGGTTCAGCATTTGTTAAAAATGTTCAGCTCCATTTTAGCAAATGCTAAATGCACTTTGGTTTTAGGATTCAATTTTCTGTCTCTGAAAACCAGGGACTTTATAGTAAAATAAGTACTAGTGGTACTAGTAAATTGAGTAGATAAGCATCTGAGGTAATATTATACAAAAAAATGAAAAGATAAGTGTGACCTGAAAGATATTGCAGTAAAATGACAGCTCCTATTGAACATTGTAATCCTTTAGGTTGGAAAAGTACTTTAAGATCATCAAATCCAAACATTTACCCAGCACTGCCAAGTCCACCACTAAACAATGTCCCTAAAAGTTTGTTTGTTTGTTTGTTTCCTGAATTTGAACCAATCAAAAGGGAGAAATGGTCTGTATAGCCTGAAGACAAAATGATGTCACAGTGTTTCGATACTGATAGGAAAGTTTCATTATTGTTGATAAGCACAGCCTACCCCAAAAAGAGATTTTTAATGGTAAAAACTCAAAACTCTTACTGTTAGATCTGTGGCAGTCCCAATGATTGGCTCAAATTACAGCCATCCAAAACAGTTGGTATCTAATAAATATGCATAGGGGTTTTCATCTCCATTCATTTCTTCCTCAGTGAATAAACGAATGGAAAGACAATACTATTTGCCTATTGCCCTTGAGTTAAGCTATAGAAACACAACTTAATTAAAAAGACTTTTGGCAGTAGGGCTGATTTACATAAGGGTTAGATAGGTTGGAAAATCAGAAATAACAGCTGTTCAATAAGAGAAAATGAGCTGGCTCATAAAGAAAATGGACTCCATTATAAAACATGTTTGTATTACAGGATGTGAGAGGAAAATTAAAGTATTGGTCCATACACTGCACAGAAAAAGTGTATTTCCTAAATAAGTAGGAGGGATGTTCCATGAAACAGCCATTAAAGACAGGCATAAATGAGAAATTACTCATACAACAAGGACTCAAATTATTTTATTTCCAGAAAATTATAGGAAAATTAAAAGACAGCTGTATATTTATTCTTTTCACAACCAGCAATTTCAGAAACCACTGGGGTTTTTAAAAGTAATAATTTATTTCTTCCACTGTTTTTTTTTCCCTGCCAAGTACAGGACAAAGATATTTTCTAAAATTATGATGAAAGCTGTCTTTGTCGAAATAAATTAATGGCAATTGTCCTGGTGATACACATTTGCTTTTATGTTAGCAGAAGATAAAAACAGAAAAGTTTTAGAGACATCAAAAATCTTACACTTTCTTAGTAACACTAAGCTGGCTACTACTGTCAAATAATCTAAAAATATCAGCAGCATAGCTATTCATGAACTTTAGAAACAACAAAAGAATTAGAATAATGTTTCCAGGCTATGTTCCTACTCATTCCATAATCCTACAAGTTATTAGATTTACAAGGTATTTCACTGATGTTAGTTTATTTTTAATTCTACTCTCGCCAAAAGCTTCTTGGATAACGTATTTCCATTATAAATGCCACCAGTATTCTTGCATCAGGCTTAGAATCAAAAAACTTCAGGAAATAAGTAATATTACTTCTATTCTGTCTCAAGAAATATGTTTGATGGTGTATCTCAAAGCTCTGTGAAACTTAAAGGATAAAATGCTTAAAGGAAGAAATGTGGCCTGCATCATGCTACATGTTTAATGACTTTGAGCTGCATACAGAGGAGATAAAAATCTTGCAAGTATTTAGTGATTGCTCTCTTAGACTTAAATATGCAGCTTAGGAAGAAAGAGGAAATCCTAGCATAAATTTGTAAGGAATATTTTAGACATCAGTCTCTAAATTTGCCTGTCAGAACCCAGAAAGTACTGGATAGGTTCATTAAATTCTAGTATCAGAGAATCATTAAATAGTTTGAGTTGGAAGGGACTCCTTCCAAATCAAAGATCCTCTCATTGCAACCCCCTGCCATAGGTAGGGACACCTTCCACCAAACCAGCTTCCTCACAGATCCATCCAACCTGGCCTTGAACACTTCCTAGAATGCGACAGCCACAGCTTCTCTGAGCAAACCTGGGCTGCCAGTGCCTCACCACGCTCATAAGGAAGAATTTATTCCTAATATCTAATCCAAACCTACTCTCTGTCAGTTTGAAGCCATTCCCACCTGTCCTGTCACTACATGTCTTGGTCAAAAATTTCTCTCTCCAGCTCTTGTACCTCTTCAGGTACTGCAAAGCCTCTGTAGGGTCTCTCCAAGGCTGAACAGCCCCAATTCTCTCAGACTTTCCTCATAGGAGAGGTGCTCCAGCCCTCTGATCATCTTTGTGGCCTTCCTCTGGACTCACTCGTACAGGAACTCATTCCAACTTGTTTTTTGTGTTGTAAGACCCAGAACTGGATGAAGCACTGCAGGGAAGGTGTCACAATAGCAGAGTCACCTCCCTTGGCCTTCTGGTCATGCTCATTTTGGTGCAGCTCAGGACACAGCTGGTCTTCTGGGCTGTGAGAGCACAATGCTGACCCATATTGAGCTTTTCCTCTAAAAACACCCCAAAGACCTTCTCCCCGCAGCTGCTCTCAATCTGTTCTCTACCCAGCCCGTACCTGTGCTTGGGTTTGCCCCAACACACTTTGCACTTGGCCTTGTTTGTTTGTTCATGAGGTTCACACAGATCTATGTCTCCAGGCTGTCCAGGTCCCTCTGGATCCACCCCTTCCCTCTAATGTGTGACAGCACCACACAGTTTGGAGCTGTCAGCTAATTTTCTGAGGGTGCCTCAATCCTGCTGTCCATGTCACCAACAAAAATATTAAAACTTGCTGGTCTCAATACCAATCCCTGAGCAATGCCACTTGTCACTGGTCTCCACTTGGACATTCAAAACATCCTAGACCAGAAGTGATGGTAAATGGCTTATATTTTTCAGAAAATATACCCAAATCATAGAAAGTTTATTATAGATATAAACCACACATGCATACACAAAAAAACCCCACCAAACCTAAACAATAAAATATCCAAGTGCATAAGTTTGAAGAGAGTAAAAAATAAACAAAATGTCCAGCTAGCAGACCAGAGTCAGACAGAGAGAAATGCTAAAATGGCTATTTATGTGGAAGCAAACTGGCCCTACAGTGAGACAGAAGTGGCACAAATAGCAAAATAATTGGAAACTTTAATAAAGCCTTCTGAGATGGCACCATGACCCCTCATTGTTACAATTTTTAGATAGGACACCTCAATGTTATCAAGCTTTTGAGCCTTTATTGACAGTGATTGCAAACTTAAATCTCAAAGTCAGTCTTGGTCTGTTTTGCTACAGTGTTTGGAACTTCTTTCTGTCACAGGAGGTTTTGATAAACTGAACACATAGCCTGGAAGAGACAATTAAAAATGTTTATCTTATTATAGCCATGAAAACCCACAGAAGTGATGTAAATAGCAAGCACAAATAATTGATTCCATTCTTTTTATCTGGAGGGATTTCCAAGGCAACTTACAGCCAGAGCTGAATACTGTGCTGATGTGTCTGAGTGATTCCCAAGTGAGTCTGGGATAAGCAAACTCTGATATCACTGCAATTGTCTGCATGGAGATAGTGATAATAGAGACCTCTGACATTGTTTCTAGAAGGCTCATTATATCACACACAAAAGATTGAATAGCTGCATTGCCATAGTGATGCTTATGGGTAGCACTAGACTAGGGAAAAACGACTATAAATATAATAAGCCACTTCTTATAAAAGTAGATATGATCAAGGATCACACTTAAATCCCTTTATTTTTAATAATTCTGATTATCAATAAAACCCAGAGTTTGAATGAGGAAAATCCTTGATTTTTCTGAAACATTTTATTGCGCTGCCAAGACAATCTGGAGAAAATTATGTGGAGAACTCAAATATGAAGGAGCTCAGTCTCCTAATGATGCCATTCACATAAAAGCCATGTAGGAAGATAAACTAGTCCACCACAATTAATGACCTAAATTTCTCCTTTCCTTTTCAGCTTCATGGGTTCATTACTATTTCTGACCCTTCTTCCCTTGGTGATTATTTCTTCTTTAGCAGCTCATGAAAAGCAGAAATTAAAATGCAGCAGTGATGTCATGTACACAAACATTTTTTTTCCCTATGGCTAAGTATGTAAGATTTGAGATGGTAAATAGATTGTTATTGTCTTCTGTCACTGAGGTGCTGGCTAAATCTACTTATTATGCCCATAAAAACTGTATTTGCAAAATCCTCAGAGTATTTGTTTGTTTAATGTACTCTGCTATGTGTGTATCAGTAGTGATTACTGCCCACACAAAAGGAACCTAATACACATAGTGCCAAGATACAGTTTATGAAAATTTAATCAGAAAGTATTCATAATTAATTAAATGGATGTGAAATCCAGGAGCATACAGTAATCATGGAGATCTTGTCTCTGCTACCCAGCAGAGATAGCAGTGATTGGTTATGTGTAGCATAACAAAGGAAATGTCAACAAGATACAGAATGACTATTAGCATGAAAAAATTATCTAACCTACAGACAGCTTCAGTAAAATAAGTTTTAAGATATAGGTGTAAATTTAAGCATTTTCTATGCAGAAGTGAATATGTGTGATTAGGAACGAGTTGTGAGCTCAAGTACTGCACATTTTTGCAAGGATCTTCAGACAATAAGTGGCAATGCAGTTTATCTCTCCATTTCCAGGGTATTTTCTATCCATATGGTAGGTTTTTGATAAGTATTCTCACTGCCTACACTAGTAGGCTTTCTTAAAAAAAAATAAAAATCCTTCAAGAAGCTATTCATAGTTACATTGCAAAAATAATTGTTATGGAAGTGTGGTATTTGTTTTACAGTTCCTCCTTGAAGACTGTGAAGGGTGAAGATGAAATATTACTGAGGAAAATCAAAGAAGTGTGGAAACTGCAAAAGCTAATAAATAGTTCACCAGTGGCAATCCACTTCTAATTGATCTTTTGACGGACGTCTCATCTGCGTAATCAGTGTATTGTCAACACTTCAAACCTCTTGCACTTTGTGTTACCTCATGACTTACTGTCTGTGACAGAAACAATTAATAGGAGGTAAAAAGATCTTGTAAAACAGAGAGGAAAGACAGAGCAACTGATTTAAAAGCAAGCTCTGCTTTAGAAACAATTCTTTAGAAGTTTTGATGGAAACATAGGCTCTGAGAATACTTAGAATATTCTTATGATGTGGGAAAACAGAAGAACTTCAATGCAATATGAGCTAACAAAACTTATCAAATGGCCTTTGTGACTTCCTATGGAACTGTATTTAAATTGCTTTACAAGGTGATACCAAAGCTAGTTTGTTTCTATTTGTGTTTTTTTTCTGTTTCAACCCCTTGTAATCAAAGGGCAACATTTCAGATTCAGACTTGGGTAGCCAAAGCACTTGATGCCTTGAGTTTCAGCATTCATATTTTTCAAATTTTGCGCTTCCTAGGTTTGTAGCTCTGAACTTCATATTAACTGTTAGTAAGTTCTCTTCACAGCGTAGTTAGACAAAACAATTCCTTTTCCAGACTGAGAACCAAGGACAACCTCTACAAGCTTCAGGCCCAAAAAGTCTAAACAATGAGGAAATGAAGAGAGCAAACAAGAAGGATGGGACTTCATAATCTGAAGCTGTAATTGGACAATTAACCCCAATATGCAAATGAACCAAAAACTTCTAAAAATGTGAAAACTAGTGATCAGTCATCCATTTTGTGACCATTTTTCGATCCATCTTGGGTGTAGCCCTGGCCAGGCTCTTGTAGGGCCCAAGGTGTATCCTTTAAGGCCTTTCAGTATATACCTACTTTATTCCTACCTCTGCCTAGCCTCTGTTCTAGGTCAGCCTTCTCCAGGCATCACAGTAATATAAACAGAAGGAGAAAAAGTTTAGAAAGAGCTGTGAAAGTCTTTTAACGGAGGAAATTAGAAAAAAGTCCCAAGGTATAAAAATCATAGGTAGCAATTTTTGTAAAATAATACCTTAAAAAATATTCAATCATGATTAGGCAACTTAACCATACTCCTCATACTGGTTCCAACTCTAATATTTTGTTTCTGTAGTTTGAGACTGATGTTTGGAGATGCTTTCTTTTGATAATAACATTTTTTTAGGTGGATGCATCCTTAGCTTTTTCCATTGTTTTTTAGAATGATATGAATAGTAAGAAGCTGAGAAAACAAGCATTTTGAAATGTGTTTTTCCTGTCATACTTTGTCTGAGATCCACCATCAAATTTTAATATTCCTGTAAAATATTAAAAGAAAAAAAATTTAAAAGTTCTGCCTGCATCTAAATATTGTTTTCTTTATATTAAAGTTTTTCAGGTTATATTTTGTTTACATCAAACTTAAATAAAGCTAGACATTCAATTTTGGATGTGTGAATCTGCTGAATTAAAATATCTACTCTCATTATAGTTTGAATCTTGAGTTTCATTGCCTGCATTTATTGTCTTTTTAGACCATATATATTGTTTTGCTTGTCACATTTTAAAGAGAAGTGTGCTGAATAAATCTTCTCAAATGTCTTTTAGGTAGTCAAAGACAAAATTCCTTGGATTTCTGGAGTCATGGGGAGGGTTTATAAACTGGTCAGACATTGCAAGATGTACAACTTTCCTTTGCATCATTCTTCAGATCTTGTCCACCCATGTGCCATTTTAGACAACATACAGCCAGCTAAAAAGAGAGACTAGATTGCATTTCTGGAGCTCACTTTCTTTTTACTTTAACTATTCATTTTTATATTTTGTTTCAATATCTGAAAGAACAGACTTTGAATGGTCACTAAGGTGTTATATGCGTACACAAATAAACACAATTTTCTTTGAAGAAAGACTTTTCAGCAAAGCCTTAAAATTCATAATGTTGCAATGGAGTGCTTGTGTTGTCTGACTTTGTGCTTGATTTTCTAACCTTGTGATTTCTTACATGCTTTTTTTAGTGAGGATACATGCTCACATGCTGAATCTGCAATTAGAGAGACATGTTGTGAATTATCCCTGAGGTTATATTCCACCTGATGATGTAAATTCCTCTCCTTCACACTGAGATGTATAGCCAGAATGTTCCTGTGATTTTTTATTAGAAAGGTGCAACAGCCCCATCCCTGGAAGTGCTCAAGGCCACGTTTAATGGAGCTTTGAGCAACCTTTGAGCATGGAAAGTGTCCATGCCCATGCCAGGGGAGCTGGAAGCAAATGATCTGTAAGGTCTTTTCCAACCCAGCCATTCTGTGAATATGTGATTTTATGGATGTCTTCTACAAAAGCATACTAATGTTATTATTCAGTTTTACACTTAAGGACTAGTTTATATCTTCAGCCCAAGGAAAAGGGATAGTTTGAATTAAATCACCCCTTAAAATAATTCTTGTTTAAATAGTTAGAGGAAACAATTTAAAAAACTAGTTTCAAAACTTCTGTTCTTCCAATATGTAAAAATTCCAAATTTGTCATTTGGACTAATCCTTGTCTTTAACAGGAAAAGATGAAGAGGACACAAATATGGTTCAGCAGTAAGAACTGAGCTTCTGAAATGGCTTCTCTTTTCTTCACCATTGACCACAGAAATCACAGTGTTGACAAAATATCATAGGGAATTTCTTTATTGTGAACAAATTCTGTTGAGGTTGACTTCCTTTTCAAGCCTGCTGCACAGAATTGCCAAAATGACGAAAGAAGCATCAGTGAAACCATTGCTTATGATTTGCAGATCACATTGCTAGCTTCTCTGGGTATTTTATTTGAAATTAAAGATGTGTGAGGACTTTGTTATTATATCATCAAGTTTTTATATGTAAACTTGATTTTTTAATTTTTTTTTTTTTAATATTAAATACTATACTAAGTGAGGATCATGTCTTGATCTGACCTGACATTTCATTCCTTTTTTAGCATATTATTGGATCTTCTTCTGGGGATTAACATATTATAATAAAAAAAGTTTTGGAGGAGTTGTGATGTAATTGAATCTGTCTGTCTGTCTCTCTGTCTGTCTATATAAATGTCAGACATTACTGTGGTGTTTAAAAGACTGATAAGATAGGACAGTTTAAACTATAAAACTTTACTACATTCATTTATTAAAGGCATTCTTCTTGCTAAGGCTTACTCCTTCATGTGATCATCATTACCTATACAAAGCTGTTAGTATTTGATAACCATTTTCTGCATTAACTCTGAGTCTGCTGGCAATGATGCTGCACAGTCAGCACTGATGGCTGCTGTCTTTACTTGTCCCTACTTTCCAAAGTCAAGGTAATCTGCCTTGAGAGCTCTTAAATGAGACAAGTCAACAAAATGGGTTTGTCTTCCAATTTTCTGCATTGATTTCTGATGCTTTTATCCTGTTGCCATTTCCACCCCCAAAAGAGGAATTTCTTTCTTGCTCCCCATACCGATAATTTTTTTTTCTTGGGCTACAAAGATGAGGGGACTAGAGCATATTAAGAGGAAAAGTTGAGGGACCTGGGTTGGTTTCAGTCTCAAAAAGACATGGCTGAGAAGGGGCCTCGTTCCTGTGTGTCAGTGTCTGTAGGAAGAGGTCAGAGCATGGACCAGGATCTGCTTGGTGGTGCCCAGCAATGGGACAAGAGGCACAAATGGATGCCCAGCAAGTTCCACCTGACCATGAGGAAGAACTTCACTGTGCAGTGACCGAGCACTGGAACAGGTGATCCAGAGAGGGTGTGGAGTCTCCTTCACTGGAGGTATTCTGGAACTGAGTGGATGCCATCCCAGGTCATGTGCTCTGGGATAAACATGCTTGAGTAGGTTTCAACCTGACCCATTCTGTGCTTCTGCTTTCCTCTATCTTGCCAAACAACTTTGTAGCGCTTTTTAGCAGGATGTCCTTCTATTTTCAGCCTTTTCTCCTATGTGATGACTTTGTTTGGTTGCCTTGGAGTTGTAGCTATCCCACTCCCTCCTGTGCTTCTCACATTGCTCATATATTAATGTACAGCTTTGTGTGCCTATGCCATCCCAACACAGTGAAATGCTCACGTATTCCTATTAGCTGCACCACTTTAGCATACTTACTTTCAAGTTCAAGGCAAGTCGATATATTAATTCTAACCCAAATAGTACATTTATAATTGATATGCATCATTGACCTTTGCATTGGCTACAATGACAGGGTCTGTCAATATTTATAGATTAAACCCATTGTTTGCAGTTAGACTGTCAATGTAAACTAACTTCTTGGCCAGGAGACAGTTCAGTTTGGAAAACTTTATGGAGGCCTCCTACGTCAATATCCATGATGAGATATGAATTAGAATTAACTGTTGACTTTGACAGCTGCTTGTCTTTCTTTCTTCCCTGATTGATGTGTTAGTTCTTGGTATTTTTTTATTTGGGTAAATATTTCTCTTAAGAGCAGCTGTTTCCTTTTCCTTCTGCCTTGATGACATAAGTTGCATTTGCCTTTTCAGTCTTTTGTCAAGACATTGTCTTTTCTTATGAATCCCACTATTTCTTTCACTCTGTGCATAAACCTTAAGGTATTCCAAGAGGAAGTTCAGAACGTTTTGCTCAATTCATTCTTCTGTCATTGATTTTCTAAACCTTCTGGCTGACTAGTCTTCCCTTTCCCTACTCAGCAACTTCTCCTGCAGAAAATGTCTCAAGGGAAGGATTTTATAACCTTTTACAACCTTCCACACAAAATTCCTTACATAAAAATTTTAAAGGACCTCCTACTATAGTACCTTATTTTTCAAAGTCCTCCAATTAGAAAATGGAAAAGCAAACAACACAAATAAAATAGAGAAGTACTGTTTTTAAAAGATAGTCATGGTATAAATCACATTTATTTTTATATTGTCATAACCTTTGGAGAATTCATTAAGGGCCTTCTAGTTTCTGATAAACTACCAGTCTGTGCTCCAAGTAGGAAATTGTTAATAGAATGCAATGGCTACTCCTAGACCCTAAATATTAATGAAAGTCAAAGAAGTAAAACCAAAATAAAATTATATTTTCTAACGCTAAAATAAAAGTAGGCTTTAATATAAACATGGTATGTTTTTTAACATTGTTCTGGGTGACTTTATGATACTGGTGTCCCCAGTCACCTGGTTTATGTTATATATTAAGTTCTTCACCTTTAAGACTGGCTCTGAGTGTGAAGGGCAGGAAGAAGAAGCCACAGTTTGTGTTAAAGAAAAACATCACTCCCCCACATCCCGCTCCTGGACTGTGGTGTCTGCAAAACAGATACACTGCACAACAGAGCTTCTCTTTGGCTTTTAGTTAGTTTTAGCTAGCTGAGGCAGAGCAGTTCCCTGGACTTTTTTCTTTTTTTTCTTGGATCTGTGCAAACCTGCTCTGTACTAAAAACCCAGCCAAACCCCGGGAGCTCAGGCCTGTATCCCACCAGGGCCTGGGCCTCGGCACTTTCCTGTGCAGGAGGGACTGATAAGAGACTGAGAGGGCTGAGCTACACCACATGAAAAGGACTTTTCTGGATGTGCCATCTCATTGAACAGCAAGAAGTTTTATTGTTTAGTATTATTCAATTTCTGTTAAATAAACAGTTTCTTTCCACTTCTTTCTAAAGCAATCTCTTCTCCTGAAGCAGTTGAAAGGAGAAGCCGCTTGGATTTGCTTTTCTGAGGGGACCCCATTTGGAGGTTCTCTCCCAGATTTGCCCTAAACCAGGACAAACATAAATTACTAAAATTAAAACAAATAAATAAGTAAATAAACAATTATACCCAGATGGAAAAATCTATTTTGGATGCATAAAATAGTCAGTAAAAAGGCATAGGGAACACTGGTGATAATTAAAATAGATTATAAAAGTGAAATTCATTGAGACTAATTGTTTGCAGAACAGCTGGTATGTAATCAATATTTCAATTTACAGGCTAGATAGAAAAACTATAAAAAAAAATTCAAATTCTTTTAAGAACTTCACAAAATGTCAGATTAATGATCTCCTTTGGACAAGGACGACTCATGACTTTTATACTTTATTAGCCAGCACATATCCTGGGGTAAAGTAGCAAGATTTCCAGCAAGTGATTTCCTGCCCCTCTACTCACTACCCTGATGAGGCACCTCTGAAGTGCTGTGTCCAGTTCTGGGCTCCTCAGGACAGGAGGGACATGGAGCTCCTGGAGCAGCTCCAGTGGAGCTTACAGAGATGATGAAGGGACTGGAGCATCTCTCTCATGAGGAAAGGCTGAGGGAGCTGGGGCTGTTCAGCCTCAAGAGGAGATGACTGAGAGGGGACCTCATCAATGTCTGTCAGTGCCTGCAGGGAGGGATCAGAGGAAGGACCAGGCTCTGCTCAGTGGGGCCCAGCAATGGGACAAGAGGCCACAGGCAGAAAGAGATGCACAGGAAATTCCATCTGAACATGAGGAAGAACTTCTTTCCTGTGCAGTAACTGAGCACTAGAACAGATTGCTCAGAAAGGGTGTGGAATCCCCCTCACTGGAGATCTTCCAGAACCATCTGGACACAATCCTGTGCTGTGTGCTCTAGGATGATCCTGCCTGAGCAGGGAGGTTGGACCAGGTGATCCACTGTGGTGCCTTCCAACCTGACTCATTCTGGGATTATGTGATTCTGTGATACAGACAGACTGTTGAAATTAGACCAGGAGTTTCTTTGCTTAGTCAAACTAAATTTTAGCTGTTTTGCAAGGTTGTGAAGTAGGGGAAAATTATTAGTGGTACTGGGGACAGGTTTTATTAAGTGATTGTATGAGTTAATATTTGGTGTTTCAGGAAGACAAGTAGTATGGCTAGGAAGAGGGTGTTGTGGCAAAAGGATGTTAAAGTATTACTATACTGACCTTATTCTTTGTTCAAGCGAAGATTAATGCAGTTCTTGCAGTCCACATTCCCCTTAGCCCTAGTCTAGCACAGAAACAACAGGTCTGACTCTGAGTTTTACAGTGTCCCATTACTCATACTCAGTTCTATTCTTGCGTTTCTTTCATCTTCCTATACTTGACCAATACAGCCAACTCTGGAAAGAAGCTGATGTGAGAATTTACTTGAGGAAGTGCTGAAGCTTTTCCCAGGCTGCTATAGAAGGACATAATTCATAAAACATACATAATTTTTTCTAAAATAAATGCTTTTCTTGCTCAGAAGAGGACAAGAGATTTCTGCTGACAGATGACAGCAAAGGAGGAATAGTTCCTTCTGAGGAACTACTTGCAAATTGTTTCCAATTTTCTGCAAGTATATAGGTCTTCCACTATTTTCTGTTACTGTAAAAGAAGTGCCATTTGCTACAGGATCAAGGACAAGATTTGTGTTGCAGTTCTCAATATTGCTACAGTAAGAGTAATTTAGTGTATTTCTTATGGTTTGTATTTCAAAAGATGATATTCAACCAAGTGCTGGACTGTTTCAGATTCCAAGTAATTTACTTTTTCTACAAGTAAAATAGCCCAATAAATAAAATACTTGAACGTCACACTAATTTAGTCAATGGTTTGTTAAGTTATTTTGAAAGTAGCATACTAGCTAACAATAGGTCTCTTGATGAGCACCGGTGTGGAACTAGTATCTAAGAGAAATTTGTATTTCAGTGCATAGACATTGTTTAATCAGATTTATCAGGCTTTATTCTGGTGTCTGTGATTCATATGTAGCCATTCTCAGTAACCAATTTATTTCAGTCCCATCGCTGTTTTTTTCTTTAGGTCTATGTTTTTTCTTCAGGAAAAAAAACCCCTTACTAAATGAATCCTCAGCTTTTGAATTTAGGATTTAAATACAGAACATAATTTCATTTGCTAGAGTATCTGACTTCAACAACCACTGTTAGTTTGTATTAAATAATGGTATATGAATATTTCTATACATTTGAATATTGTATCTCCACAGACTTCAGATGTTAAAGTAACAAATGCAAGGGAGAACTACTTAGAAGAAAACACTCAATAAGAACTATTTTACAAAAGATATTTATGCTCAAAATTCCAAGAGAAGGACAATTTACCCCAAAATATTTCTGAGAGCTGAGGAACAACATCACTAGTAATTTACTAGGCAAACCTGCTTGTTCTGCAGGTGAGTATTTGTGGGCTTTTTTATGTGATAGTGGGTGCTTAGTAATTGAGATTTCCCCTCATCCTCTCTTTTTAAAAAATTATCTGGCCTTCTTCTGTTTTAAAGCAACAATGCTACTAATGGTTTGTTTTCTCTATAGGATCCACAGTCTCAATGTTACAGATTTTGTTTTGGTTTAGATGTTCACATTATTCTACCTTTCAAAAGTAATGTATATGGAACTCTCACTGGTTATAAATTGACTTCTAAGGAAATCTACTGAAGTATGTAAAATTATTTTAAATTCTCAAAGTACTTGAGCAATGTGGGGTGTCAAGAAATGCTTAAAATCTTTTAGACCTGCAGACACAAGGTGGTAGTATCAGCCTTTAGTAATAATTGTCTAGGGTGGCACTGCTTTTAGTTAATAGCCTTTGTTCCCTCTCCTTTCCATGTGAGGGCTAGAGAAAATCCTTTGATTTTGGTTCTGCTAATATTTGGTGTACATCTCAAACTACTGATGCATGAACCCAGTACAAAACTGGTAAATTACAGATATGCAAGTGAAATCAAAATAAGGATCTTAATCTCTCCCAGCAAGCTAGAGAAATTGTATATTTTTTCTGGTTTGTCACATTTCTTCATAAATTCTTAGCATATTGATGAGAAGACTGAAAAATAAGGCATTTGAGGCAAACAGATTACCTTTAAAAGACTATGTTTGTCATGAAATGTGAATCCCATATTTCTAGCATTCTGACAAATGATCAAGTCATGGATAATTTGTTAAGAAACTGCAGGCATTTTATCCTATAGAAACCTCACAAAGAACAGGGATCTTGACTGATAGATGTTGTTAACCCCTATCTTTTCCTGACCATCTTCTTAAGGCAATAAAAAAAACCCATTCTTTATTAATGCAGTAAAAAAAACAAATACTAAGTAAGAATCTACTACTTAGCATTTGTCCTTTCTTGAGGAAGCATGCTTTTAAAATAATTCTCCAATATTCTATGCCATTATACTCCACTTTTAAGTAAGATTTAAGGTCAAGGCATAGACTTGACATTTAACTGATTGTTCTGAGGGATTTTCTGTAGTATGGTATCAATTCATACAGGCACACCAAATTATAGCAGCTCATCCCAGGGATCATCACTTAATAGTCTTTTACTACCTCTATGAAGTGTCAGGATTACAGAATAAGTTTGTTTTGGTTTTTTTTCCCACCAGTTTATGTGGTGGCTGCTCTTTCACCTCCAGTCTCCTCAACTCTAATATACCAAAATACCAGTATACTACAGAAAGTTTTATTAATTCTCTCTCAGTTGAAACCTGTAGAGGAGGAAATGGTCAAGTCTTTGTTAAAGTAGCAGGATATATAAATATAGATATAGTATAGATATAGAGATAGGGATAGAGATAGAGATAGATATAGATATAGATATAGATGTATAGCAGGATGGTGGAATAATCAGATGGATCACATTACTTAGGACTCTGTGAAGTCAGGTTTTGGGCATTCCTAAGAACGGAGACTTCACAACCTCTATGGGCAGAACTTGTTCCAGTGTTCAAACACTTTCTCAGGAAAAAAAAAATCTTCCTTATTTTTAAATTATATTTCCAGTTTTGCTAATTTTGCTCATTGCTTCTTGTCCTGCCAGCAGTGAGAAGAGTCTGGCTCCCTTTTCTTTACTCGCACCATCAGGTATTTATACACATGGATATGATTTCAGAAAATCTTTTCTGGTCCATGAGATGGATGTCCAAGTCTATAACCTGCTTTGTGCCCCTTCCCTGCTTTGCTGCAGTGCATGTTCCTGTCTGTCTTCTACTGGAGAGTCCAGCATTGGACCCAGATGTGTTTCTCCAGGGCTAAGGAGAGGAGAAAGATCACCTCACTTTACCTGCTGCAGGAGTTCTGCCTAATGCAGCCCAAGATGCTGTCAGCTCTTTGCCACAAGGGCACATTGCTGGCTCACAATGAACTCTCTGGAAGTTGCCCCAAGTACTTTTCTGCAAACCTGCCTTCCAGTCGGTCGAATCCCAGCCTGTATGTGTATCTGGGGCTGTTCTTCACCAAAGGCAAGTCTTTGCACTATTAATTTCTGAAGGTACTTTTGCATCCGTTTCTCAAGCCTGACAATGACTGTTTGAATGTCAGCACACCAATGTGATCTACCAAACACTCCTTTTTCCCCTATGCAGTGCTCCTGCTACCTTTTTTGATTTCCTGGGATCAGCCATTCTGGAGCTTAGAGAAGGTGATCTTTGAAAATCAAAGTGATATTGTTTTTTTTTTTCCCTCAGCTCCTTATCCCATGCATTGCTTCCAAGCAGCTTCCTAAACAGACCTGCTTTTTTTTCACACTTGAATACCAGAAGTGGCAATAGAAATGAATTTTTCTTTATAGTGAAGATCTTTTATGCTAGACTTATCTTTCAACTTCGAAATGCTTCTAGCATTCTGACTTTACATGAAGATACATAGTCCAATAAATACTATGCAAAAGAAGGTTAACTTGTTTGTACTTCAATTATTTTTCCATGAATTTTTGATGCAGATAATATTTAGTCAGCCACTCCCCATGTGTAACATGTGATACTACGGCATAATTGCTTTTCTGGAATGAGTTTATGATTTCTTCATTATGACAAGGTGTGCTGGTTTTGGCTGGGGTAGGGTTAGTTTTCTGCCCAGTGGCTGGTGTGGGGCTGTGCTTTGGATTTGTGCCGAGCACAGGGTTGATAGAGACGTTTTTGTTGCTGCTGAGAGGAGCTTACAGACACAAGGCCTTTTCTACTTTTCGTACTGTCAGGCTGCTAAGGAGGTTGAGGATGCTTGGGAGGCTGAGAGAAGACACAGCCTGGACAGGTGACCCCAACAGACTAAAGGGAGATTCTAGACTGTATGACATCATGCTCAGCATAGGAAAGTGGGCAAAGAAAGGAAAAGTGGGGGCTGTTCAGAGTGATTAGTTTTGTCTTCCTAAGTTGCCATTAAACATTACATTCTCTCCTTGGGGTGCTGAACAACTGCCTGCCTGTAGAAAGCAGTGAATTTATTCCTTTTTTTTTTTTGCTGACACCCATGGCTTTTGCTTTTCCTATTAAACTGTTTTTGTCTCCATCCATGACCTTTCTAGCTTTTTTAACCTCCTGGTTTTATTGCCAAACCCACTGATGGAGGAGTGAGATGTGTGGTGCTTGGCTGTTGGCTGGGGTTAAACCATGACAGAAGGCTAAAAATGAGAAGTGCCAGGTGCTTCTAAATTAATGTTATGAGTCTCAAGGATGGATTATCTGTGACAGGATGATTGAGGAATAGTCAGAATGGCTGAATAAGAATAGCTCCTGCAAAATCAGCCCATCAGTTTGATGACTAAGCTTTAATTAGGAATCATGAGTATTTTCTCTAGAACTTTGTTTGAACTTTTTATAACTTCTATGACTTAATTCAATTAGGTGAGAATAAGGAAAAAAAATGTTATTTACCTCTACATTAATTTTGGTAAAATTTGAGACAAATTATGAGTATTAGAATGGCAAATATCAAATCTAGGCTGTCCTCTGATATAGGGTCTGAAAAAGACTTGAATATTATAGTGTTTCAGTAGTTATGGTGGAACTTCATTTCTTGAGCAAGGAGATTCTGCTGTTGGAGGAGGTTTTTTGCAATCCCACTGTGTAGGCTAAAACTAGATTTTAAGATGCTCCCAAAATAAAACCGGAATCCTGGTAAGTGTGAGAGCTAGACATTCTAAAACAGAGAGAGCTAGAAATTCTAGAACACTGGAGATTTGGAGATCTAGGTGTCCTTGAGTTCCACATCCAAGCTTTTTGGTTTAAACCATTTGTGAGAAAAGCAAAGCCTCAACAGCTCCAACTTGCAGCTCTAATAGTGTGAGATGAAAGGAGTGCTAAGATTATTCTCACCATTCAGACTGAAATGAATCAATACATTGTTCTTAAATTGTATTTTCACTATAAGAGAGAGACTGCCAGCTTTCATCAGTTGCATTAATACTAAGTCCTCCCAAATTGCAGAATTTAATAATTATGTTAGATTAATGTGTGATTGAAAATAGTTACAGTTATATTGATTTACACTGTAGATCTGAGAATGGAATTTGCAAGCTTGGCAGGTTTGTAAAATAGAACCTTTTAATAAATCTAAAAATATTAGTTATACTGTAAAGTTCAGCATTTAACTATTCCATATGACATTTAGCTATTAAAGAAACAGAAGCACTGGCAGTTTAAAAATTACCTGACTTTATCAAGATATATTTCTCTAAATGCAAGAATGTATTTCTAGGATAAAATTAGAAGCAGTTAAATGATTTACTTTAAATCTGGATGTAGCAAGTATATTGAATGTGAAAGGAAAAATTAAATCATGAATCTTGAAATACATGTGCCTGCGTGAGTAGGTTGGATATGGTCATAGCAGCATGAGACCACATCTGGATTGCAATTTCTGGCACAAATCATTATTTTGGCATGTAAGAGAAATGCTTTTGACATAAAGTAATTGACCCAAAGAGGGTTTTCTTTTCTTCATCTTCCCTAATCCTCTTCATTTCTTATAACATAGTATGAAAAGGCATATGGTCTGGAGTTTCAGGATTTTTGGTAGTTGTGTTTTTGCTTTATTTTACACTAAAATTTACTGTGGATCTCAAGGTACAGTTGGTCCACTTCTCTTTCATTATTTTGCTATCCCATTCTCTGAGCAGTATAAATCTAAGATCTAGATTTTCCAGTACTGAATTTTCAGATGTTTAGGGAGATAATGAATCTGTATTTTATTTAATTTAATCTACACCTCTTGTATCATTGCATTATAGATTTACTATGCACACCCATAAGAGGAATGGTGCACTGTAGTTCTTGTTCTCATAAATGTTATTTATTCTTTAGTTTCACATATAACCAAAGCTTCACTTGTAACATCCTTTGTGCAATCCTTGAAAAGAAGATTTACTTATGGAAAGACATCTCATGATAATGCCACAGGGCCTGGCCTGGTGGTTTCAGATTCAGCAGAGAGAAAGTGTTCTCAGACTAAAATTCAGAAATCAGAGAACTATATGAATTGAAAATGAACTGCATAGTTATTCAAGGCCACTGTTAGAGTTTTAAGTACAAAAAAGCAATATTTCTTTGCTCAAAATAAATATATTCAAATCAGATATCATACCATTTTTAAAGTAGAATAGTCAAATGTTTATATCTTTGTTATATTCTATAGTGTCACTTATTTCCTATACTTAATAAGCAAGGGAAACCATAGAATCTTTTTTTGTTATTGTAGTACATGAACAATGGACAGATTATTTCTCTTTCACTGATAAGGCAAGAAGGGTTCCAATCATCAATAAATAGAGGTTAGGTATTTTAAAGAGAAGAAATCTTGATTATGTACAGCTTCTCCAAAACTACAATCTATTCTTCCCTACTACAATAGAAACATAGCAGGAGGTTAGCTTCTCTTCCGGTTTTATTCAGAGATATATTGTGTGTTCCTTCATTGTTAAAATTACAGTTGGAGAGAAGTTTAAGTAGAGGAATATTTTACTGCATTTTACTTGCTGTTGTCTCTTTACTTCACAGAATTATAGAATGGCTGGAGTTGGAAGAGACCATAAAGGTAATCTTGTCCCAATCCCGCTGCCATCCGCAGGGATACCTTCCATTAGACCAGGTTGCTCAGAACTCCATCCAACCTGTCCTTGAACACTTCCAGGGATGGATCATGCACAAACTCTCTCAGAAACAAGTTCCAGGGCCTCACCAGTGTCACAGTAAAGAAATGCTCACTAATGTCCCTTCCTACTCTCTTCCAGTTTGCAGCCAATCCTCTTTGTCCAGGAATGTCCCAGGCATCACTGTCACTCCAGATCCTTGTAAATACTCTCCATCTTTCCAGCGGGCTCCCTTCGGGCACTGGAAGGTCACAATTAGGTCACCCCAAAGCCTTCTCTTTCCCAGGCTGAACATTCCCAATTCTCTCAGTCTTTCCTCACAGCAGAGCTGTTCCATCCCTCTGATCACCTTGGTGTCTCCTCTGGCCCGGCTCCAGCAGCTCCCTGTCCTTGCTGTGCTGGGAGCCCAGGGCTGGATGCAGCCCTGCAGGTGGGGTCTGAGCAGAGAGGGGCAGAGGGGCAGAATCCCCTCCCTGCCCTGCTGCCCACGGGGCTCTGGATGCAGCCCAGCACACGGGGGGTTCCTGGGCTCCCAGCTCACATTGCAAGCTTTAAAATACTTCTGATAATTATAGTAAATACTGAGAAATAAAAACTACCTTAGATGTATACCTAAATACATATTTGTGTTCCCTTTTGAAACTAGAAAAGTTGTTTTAAAAAAATGCCAGTCATATTCCTGATTTCCAATAATGTCAAGTCATAGTAGGGTATATCCTTGCAATGGATAAGATAGAAGAGAAAATTAACTAAACATCCCTCATTAGTTATATTAAAAATAATGGGAAAGCACAGGAAAAACTATAATTTTAGATGACTTTTCCATTTGGTGTTTTCTATTAATCCCCACTGTCTTATAGATAAGGAAAATTCAGATCCTCTTCATATGAACAGAGATTTTAAGTGCTTGGTATCATTCTTCTCAAAAGGTACAAAAAGGAGGTAAATATGATCCATAGATTTATGTACATTGTGATTATTTTTCACAAAGACACGTATTGAGCAATTTCACAATATAGTCTTAATGTGGGGAAAAAAAAATCCTATCTGGTAACGTAAGAATAATATCTATTGTGCTGTCAGGTAGTACTTTAAGTATTAGAAAGGAAAATGTGCAGACCTTGGAATAGAGCAGAATAAAAAAAACAGATGGCATGAATTTTTCTGGCAGAGTGAGACTCAAGTGGAGATCTCCAGGATACCTGTGACCATCTAAATCTAATCCCTGTGTTATCTTTTATAATAGCAAACTCAAGAAATTCTTATATGTATTTATTTCCCTACAGAGGCAACCTAAATACTAGTCCTCTGTCAAACAATTGGAAGGATAGCAGTCTTCACTGCATGGTCTTTTTTTTATCCAAACAAGAAATTCTGAGTTATAATAAAACCCTTGTAACCCTGTCAACCCTGCTTGACCTCCATTAGAGACTTCAATTTGGCTGTCTGTCTTCTCTGAAGTCTGAGAGCTGTTACTTGGTTGTCATAAAATGGGATGGCTGATGGTCATGGCTATTGCCATGGATAAAGGCTGGAGCTGAGAGGTGAGGAGAATTAGAAAAGACTTTTCTGCTTGCTCTTTGTGTGCTGTTCTCTATAGTGAAGATGGAGTCTGAGCTTTTCCATATGTTGTCAATCTGTCAACTTTCATATGTATGCCCTCAAAACACTTAAGAAAGGAAGGATGATAAAAAAAAATCAGTTGCAATTCTTCAAATCATCAGGTTATTTTTGCAAATATACCCTTATAATTCTCCTCTGTTTTATAGAATAGCATGTTCAAATTATCTAATGTTTTTGAAGGGAAAGAATGTCATTAAAAGCATAAAGTAACCTGCTGAAAAGTGCAACAGCAATAAAGAATTTAAGTGATTTCAGTGAATTCAGGTAATATGGTTCTAATTATATTAATTCCATTTGGAATTCAAATCTGAAAAACTAAAGGAAATCAGGAGTATATTTTGGAATGTATTTGGTACACTAGAGAAGAGAGAATAAAATCCTGTCCGAGATAAATGATTGCTAAAATATTAACCTTAGCAAAAAAATATATAACTTTCAGGAACTTTCCCCTCGACTTCTCTTCCTCTTGAAATATTTTATTTTTTTAAAGGCATTATATTAGAAATTATATGGGTGAAAGAAATAACTCTCAATATTTTAAATTTGATTTGTAGTTCTAACATAAGAATAACAAGGAATGAAAAAAAAAAGTTACTTGAATGCATGATTTTAGGAAATTTCAGAAATTGCACTGAAAAATGTTGGGAAGACACTCAGCCTTCCTCTTGGTGTTCAAGAAGAAATTTCTTGTTTCATTTCCCCCTCTTCTATCAGCAGTAGTGTGGCAGCAGGACCATGGCAGTGACTGTCCCCTGTACTGGGCACTGGCGAGGTCACGTCCCAAAACCAGTTTGGAGCCCCTCATTACAGGAAAGACACTGAGGGGCTTGAGTGTGTTCAGAGAAGGGCAGCAGAGCTGGGGAAGGGTCTGGAGCACAAGTCTGATGAGGAACAGCTGAGGGAGCTGGGGTAGGGCTCAACCTGGAGAAGAGGAGGCTAAGGGGGGACATTATCACTCTGCACAACCCCCTGAGAGGATGGGAGAGCCAGGTGAGGAGCTGTTTCTTCTCCCAAAGAACAACTAGGTAGGACAAGATACGACAAGAGGAAACAGCCTTACGATGCACCAGGGGAAGAGTAGATTGGACATTAGGAATAATTTATTCAATCAAATGGTTTTCAAGTATTGGAGCAAGCTGGCCAGGGAAGAGGTTGAGACAATGTTCCTGGAGGTGTTTCAAATAATGAGGTGGCACTGAGGGATGTTTAGTGGTGGGCTTGGTAGTGCTGGGTTAGCAGTTAGGACTCAATGATCTTAAAGGTCTTTTACAATCTAAACTATTCTATGGTTCTTTAATTTTAAAGGGAAATCTGTTTCACTCCTTGCTACTCTGCCCTTGGGGAGATTGAATGTCCTGTCTACATCTCTTCATCTGGGAGAGAAGAGGGACATTACACCTATTTTATTTTTCAGGTGGAATGTCCCACCTCTCACTTTCTCAAAAGCAAATGAAGTGCAAAGTTCTACTCTGTCATGTAGCTCAGTCTTTTTTCTGTTTAATCCAAGCACCCTGGTTTAGTTAATTTCCTGTCTGTCTTGAAACAAGGGAGCTGAGGTCACAATCATTCCTCTTGTGTGCACACTCGTTTTCTCTTTCAGTGGTACACACAAGCTTTTCTTGCAGTGCCATAGGAAAATGTGCTGCTTTGAAAGTTTTTAAAGTGAATGTTGTACTTTCTGGTATGTTCTTCACACCAGCAACATCACAACTTGAGGCACATCACCATGTACAATCCTACAGCTCTAGTAGTACTTATTCACGTAACTGAAGTATTCACCAGGTGCCCCCCAGTTTTCCAAGTAGATTGTGGAACCAGATACTAAAAGATAAATCAGGACACTCAGTGGACAGAAGACTTTCTAAACAGCTACTTCTCAGGTATTTCTTAGCTTTCAAATCTTTTTAATCCTGGAAAAATATATGGAGGAAGAAGAAAGGTTTTAAGCCAGTTTTGGCAGTTTTCTAGTCTCATGTAGCTATGGGGGAAAAAAGTGTTTGTATTCCAATGTGGGATTAAAACAAATTTTGTACCTCAAAACTCCATTATACAGATACAGTTCTGATCCAGTCCCTTGGGGACCAGATAGAATAAAGAAGTGCAACACCTGTCTTTATTTTTAAAGCACATCTTATTTTGAAGCAAATAATTGAATTCTCATGGCCATTTAAGCTTTAGTAGCCAGAAAGAGTTATAGTCTAAGTAAAACCTAAATTAGCAGTTCAGCAATAGCATCCATGCTCCTTGCTTTCTTTTGCTGTTCCTTTCATGGTTGCTTTCTTTTGCTATTATTTACATTGTCTGCAGCTACTTTAAAACTGGATAGTTGATGAGAGCTGTATTAATCACTTTTACTTCTTTGAAGCTGCTCACTAGAGAATAGGAAATAGAAAACCTTCCAGGGATATTTTAAGGGAAATATAACCTCTGTACTAAATAGCTATTCTGTTTTTGTTGTTGCCTCTTCTCCCAACATGTTCAAGTTGTGCTCTAAAAACTTAGCAAAGCAAGTACTTATCCTCTAACAGAGAAACATTAAATGTATTAAATTAAGGAACAGTGGCAGTTTGTCCTTCACACAGCTTTATATAAGATCTTGAATTATAAGCAGGAAAAACAATGCTTTTATTGCACAGAATATACCATGGCATTTAATTTTATCTCAAGAAAAAAATTCATCCCTTTTATGAGAGAGAACATATGCCAGATTATTTATATTATTTTAAATAAATCACTAATCATTAATTGTTCAACTTTTCCTTTCATATTTTTGTTTAAATGTGACTTTAAATCAAAATAGTGTACAGAAGCTATTCTCATGCTAACATATACATATTATTGCAATTAACTACTTGCTACTTCTTAATGGTGCTGAAAACTTCCTTTTACTGTTAGCTTAAAAGTTCTCTCATGGAGTATCTTGTCTTTCTACATATCTGTGCTATTTTAATAAAATTGCTCATTCTGAGACAGTTTTTTTTTTTGTCTTGGTATGTCTCAAGAATTCCACTTATGAGATGTATTAAGATACTGAATTCCAATGCCACAAATGGCATTAATCCAAAGTAATTGCAGCTGAGTGAAGCAAGTGGCTAAATATAAGAGTCTATATAATTGAAGATACTTTCTATAAGGACAAGTTTTGAATGCAACTATTGGAATTTGAAAATGAAATTAATGTACCTTAAGCATTGTAAATAAATGGAAAAATTCTGGAAGGTTATGCAAAGCTGGTCGTCACTTAAGAGATTTTTCAAAGACATTTTGCTGCTTCAAACGTTACCATAAATGTTATAGTAAATTTCCTCTTTCGATTTTGTATGACATTGTAGAAGTATAAGTTTTGCATGTAGTCACAAGTTAAGGAAAAAAAAAACAAACCCAAACTAGCCAACCAAGCTACCCCAGCTTCACTGGCATACTCATAAATGCCAGTGCATTAGATTGTTTTAATTGTTTTCCTTTGTGTTTTCTCTCCACTCAGGGTTGTTATGCATGGCTCCACACAAACCAGGTATGAGGCTTATGCACAGAATCACTGGTCACACATTATTTAGGAACTAATTCTCAGATGGGGAAAATAAACTGAAACTATGACAAAATAGAAAATTCCAAAACAATTCTTGAAGGAGAGTTTTGGATGTGAATTTCTGCTGTGAGGATGTTGTCTTGGATCATTTGAAGGAAGGAAAGGGGTTGTCATAGCAGACTGCTGCAATCTACTGTCCTAGACCTAAAATTAATCTACTTTATTCAGTGGAGATTATAATTAAGATATTGCCAAAGATTATTTAGTTAAAGTGTCATTAAACATTATTAGTATAAAAGACAAATAAATGTATGATAGGAGGAAGATCAGAACACGTGTGCTGTGTGTGTGTGTGATATGTGCTGGCAGCTGTTCTAAGTGAAGTAAGATTCAATTTTAACTGCAGTATGTGTTTGAAGATGCTTAAAGGCATAACTCAAAACAGCAGCAATAAGTAACATTATTATTATTATTATTATTATTATTATTATTATTATTATTATTATTATTGAAACTTCTTCAGTACAGAAAAAGAACCAGAATGCGAGGTCTACATCTAGGTCAGGTTTTAGATCATAGATTCTATCACTAATACTTAAATTAATGAAATTATATTGATTTTCCTTTTGCTTCTTCCTAGTCACAGGAAAATATTTAAGTATTTTGATGACGTTTGATAGTGTGTTGAGCTGCAAACTGATTTAAATCACCAACAGATGCAACCAGTGTGTGATTACTGCTTCATTTAGGTTTTTTTTAGGAAAAATTCCTTAAATTGATGTTATGATACTATTTTCTAGTTCTTGTGACACTGAATGCACTGTGTGGATGCATCTCTTTGAAGGTGATTTTTTACCAGTTGCAAAGTTATGCTATCTGTTCTTGATCCTAATTATACACCCACTTCTTGAAAAATATAGTATTGGGTATTGATCTCGTTATAGCACTGGATATAAAAATATGATGAAAAATAAGGACTTAAGTATGTCAAGTTAATACAAAATGTATAAATGTTAATTTTAATAGACATGGTTTGGCTAAGAGAGTGATGGTGATCAATATCTTCCAGTAGAAATTCTATTATTGCTGTTTGCAAATAATTAATTGATTAATTATTAACCATGAAACTGACACAGTTTAACATTTGATGTACCTAAGGGACAGACTCAATGAACTTGGGCTGGAATGCTCATTAAAAGTTAATTGAGCAATGCAAAGATTTAGATTGTCCTACAATCTTGTTATCAGAAGCAGTCTATACTTGACACGTGGCCTGCAGGGACATAGAGCAGATGAGAAGTTTGGAATTTGTAGCCCTGGGAAGAGTTTAACCTCAGGCATCAGCTTTAAGTCTGCTGATCTTTTTAAGAGTTATCCATCTTGTTACAAGAAGAAAAACCCAACGCAACAACAACAAAAAAAAACAGACAAAAAACAAAAAATCCAACCACAGAAAACGACAAATCAATCCAAACACTCCACCCCCCCAAAAAACCCAAGAAACAAACATATATCTCTGTCTGGCACTTAGATCTGAGAGAATTTGTTGGATGCCTATTCCACCTGTATTTCACAGTTACCATCAGTTACAGTGCAGCTCCTAAAACCACAAAGTGTGAGACATGACTCATCTGTGGAAATTTCATTTGATATCTGAGATCAATGGTGTATTTAATGCATCTAGAACCATAGATAACATCATTTTAATTAAAAATGCTACCAGAATAATTACTTTTTAAGCATAAGGCCTCAGATAAGAAAATGGAATGACACTAATTGGGTTTATAAGAAAATGAATTTGCATTAAAAAGTAGCTATTAGCCATTTCACTGCCAATGTCAGAGATCAAGGTTATAGATGTTTGCTCTGTAGGTTGAGAAACCTGGTTTCTGAGAGCTGATATATTTGGGCTTTAAAGAAAATGAGGTCTCAGTGATTTTTCTCATCTCAATTTCAGTTTAATTAGTGTCATCACTCGGGCAAACATTCTTCCTTTAAGGGAATAGTGGACAAATGGCCTCTTCAAAAATCAGGATAAAATAATAATAAATAAATAATAATAATGAATAATAATAAAAAATGGCTCTGTAACTAAAGCAAGCAGACAGTCAAGACAGGGTGAAGGGACTGTTTAAATTGATTTCTGCAATTTTTATATTTTTTTAGTGCAGTATTAATCCAGTTAAAACTTCAGTATATTAAGATTTGAAGGGATGCAAACTGAGGAAGAAAGCACAGACAACTTTTCCTGATGTTTCATTACCACCTTTCTGATTCAAGATACCTTTATTCCAAGTGAGAGTTGGCATCTTAGTAGCCCTAAAAATGATTTTAGTTAGGTTTTGTTATATCAAAAAAATAAATGCATACTTTATTCATTTATTGCTCACCTTATGTATATTATTTCAAAGGAAGATTATAAAGGTAAATTCTTATGAAGACACCAGGCAAAAAATGGATGTTACTTTTTAAAATTAACTTTTATTAGCTTCTACCTTCAACATTTCTTTTTTAAAAATTAATCTGCCAAAAATAATAAAGGAGTGGGACCTAAAAGGGCTTACTCTCTGCCCAAAATGTTTTTCTTGGTAGATTTCCTCAGCAGAGAATTATTTAAAAGTCTGAATTATCCTTAATATCACACTTTTTCTGGGCTCACTTTAGTTCATATCTTCATGTTGTATGTTGAGTTGCATTTTGTACACTTTGGCAAGGAGAAATAGTGCTGTTATTGTTCATTCTCAAAAAAATCCCCAAAACAGCCCCAGACAAAATAACAATGGCAACAAACAAACAAAACAATAACTGCAGCCCTCCCCCCTATGAAAAGCAACACCCCAATCAAAAAAGCTCCAAAAAAAGAAAAAAACCTACCACTAAGTCATCTTTTAAAAGGTAGGAAAATACTTAAATTCTATGTATGGGTAAAGAGTGCTTTCTTGAATTATGTTTTTTGGACATCATCCAGCCTCTGACCTGCTCATTTCATTGGACTTTATTGAAAAATATTTCCAAGTGCAGGATTCTTCAAATCTTGCATGACAGCTGAACATCCTGGCTGGAAGACAAGATGTCAACTGATAAATATGAATATTACAATAGTCCAACTGTTTTTTTGGTAGGAATTGTAGCCGTCATATGTTAAGCTCCAAGTTTTTTAGCTAGAAGGCTCTTGGAGAATTGTGAATGCTATGCTGAAATTAAAACCAAAATAATGCAGAACAAAAGGATACTTCTCATTGCAGAAAGGAAGTAATTGAACTGAGATGCTGGACAAAAGTAAGCAGCAATCTCTTTTAAAACTACATGTCTTATGACAACTGTACCTGTCTAGAATGTTACCATAAACCTATGTAGCCCAAAAATGCTCCTAAATTACAGAGCCTGTTTATGTTTCTCCTAACTACCCCATAGAAAAGAAAGAAAACATAATTTATGCTTGCAGTTAATTGCATTTTGCTTCTTAGAATTATTAGAAACAAGTTAATACATGAATAAAAGTGTGGGTTTTTTTTGTGAATAAACTTAAGAATAGAATTTTAAATAAAGTTTTATGAATAAAATTTTTATTGATAAATTTTTTTCCTCAAGGTAACTGGTGACAATTACCATAAATAAATATTTTAAGTTTCTTGAAAAACTTTTATCTCTAGTTTTATCTTTTTAGGTTCTTACATTTTGCTCAGACTTGCTTTGTATATCCCTCCATAGATATCCCTTAATGTTTATTTCTGTGAAGCTGGCTTTCTCTAATGAGTGATGACACTCCTGGTGCTATCCCAATAAACCTATGTATTTTTCTACTTCTTAACAGCAAATTTACATTTTTTTTCCTAACAAACTGAAAGTTATTTATGTGGAGTGTAAGTCAATAAAATGTGATAGTTCTAATTGTTGCTAGTCCAAGAGAGTTCTGCATTTCTTGGATATGTTCATGCCTTTTCTCTGCAAAATTTCCTTCTACACAGCTGATGCCCAGCCTACACGGTGCCACAGTGTTATTCCATAACAGATGCAAAATTTACCATTGACTTACTTCACTGAACATCCTGGGGTTCCTGTCAAACCCTTGCTTCAGTCTGTCAAGGTCCCAGAATATAACAACCCTGCCCCTCTACACCCTGATTTGGTGCTGTCACTTGGAGAATGGCCTCTGAGTATCTCTAGTAAGTGACTGCCATTTGGGGGTTTTTTCCTACTGATTCAAGTCGGTGAGGATGGCAGGCCAGATAAATTCATATATTATTTACCCACCCTGTTGATATCAGTCGACTTGGATTGAAATGGCTCACTGTTCTCTGTCTTCCCATGCTGTCTCGGTTTGGAAGACAGATGTCTGCTAGGGAGGGCAGGAGCCTCCCTTGGAATGAAAATGTAGACTCCCTCCCTCTGAATTATTATAATTTTGAAATCAAGGGTCTCTCAGGCAGAGATCTGGGGATAGGAATAGCAGTTCTTTACCAGTGTGTATAACAAGGCACACAAACAACAATATCTACAGCATTAACAACAAAACAGAACCAGGGACCCCGGGACAGCCTTCTCGGCCGAGACGGGAAGGGATGGAGGAGAGGCTTTGCTTCACAAACCCCTCGGGCAGTCAGTCCCGGTGCTCCTGCAGGGCTCTGAGGAACACTCAGCTGGAACAGCAGGGATGAGCTGAGATCCTGGGCTGGTGGCTGAGGTGGATCAGCAGCTCCGCGGCGGTGGCTGGCACTGCCACACGTCCCGGCAGGACAGGGGGTGCGAGGCCACCAACGAAGAGGGAAGAAGGAGAAGAAGCAGCAGCTCTTTCTGGGTGATGGCAGATTCCCTTCCCTCTGCAGCAACAGCTCCCAGCAAGTGTTCTGCTCTGAAGCTGAAGAAACCAGCCAGCCCCCAGCTGCCCCTGCCCTCCCTTTTTCCTGCCCCCCTTCCTCACTGGGCCCAGCCGAACTCCCTGTGTTTCTCCAGCACCCAACAAGTACCATCAATCAGGTTTCCCCACAACTAATGAGCAGAAAAGTCTATAGGTGAGAAGGAACTAAAGGAAGGACACCCAACCTCCAACACATGCCACATAATTCATCTAGAAAATCATCAGACTGGTAAAGCATGCTTTGTTTCTTAAACGGGATGCTCCTTTTGTTTTCCTTTAGAAAACAAGAACTTGAAAATTCTTTTACCTAATTGATATACTGCAATGAGTAACTACAGAAAAAATCCCAAACATATTATGAGACTTCTCATTAGAGGATCTCCCTTGAAATGTTTACCTTTGGGAAAGAGGGTTTCCATTGTAAAGCAGACATGGGAGTTTATCTCAGATTACTGAAGTGATACAAACACTTCAGATCCTTCTCCTCCAAGCTCAGCCTTTGTACTTATGGCAAAATATCTCAACTGAGCACAAAAGTATTAAAACAGGTTTAGAATCATGGTCACCATGCATCACAGACCATGCATCACATGAATGTTCAGAGTTCCTGCTGTAGTACATGTTTGAAATATCCTTCTGAACCGAAAAACACAAAATGAGCCCAGCATTGCAGTAAACACAGGTTTAGTCACTTAGGACAGAAATGATGGTAAGTCTAGCAGCTTGCCAAAAAACATACAATGAGCATTCCTTCTTTGCCTGGACAGCATTTGATGACAAGTGGGAGGTATTAAATTTCCCTTTAGAAAAGATTTCACTTCTCTTTTGATTGGATTTTTCACTCACGTTTTACAGAGGACAAGCAGTCTTCTGTGCAATCATGCTGTAAAATGGTTTTTATTTAAATGGGACAAATTGTAGATGATCTAACACCTAAGTATTGCTTTTTGTTAGCACTGCTCTCCTTTTACATATTTTATCACAGATGGAGGAAAGCAGTCATAGCAGAAAGCTCTATTCAATCATCCCTTCTTCTTAAAATGGTGCCAACCATGTCAAGGTTGTGAGTTTGATCCTACATAGGCCATTCACTTCAGAGGTGTACTTGATGATCCTTGTGGGTCCCTTCCAACCCAGAATATTCTGTGATTCTGTGGTTCTTATATTTGTCTATCCCCATGCACACCAACTTTCTTTTTCTTCCTTTTCAGTCGCAAAGATATTCTACCCTTCAGCATCTCATGTTACATCATGAAATTATGGTTGAATGTTATCAAACACCCCAAAATAACCATTTTTCAATTGAATTAGTGTTGAAGATTGCTTGTGTACAAGACAGTTGACGTATATATGTGTGGAAGATTTAGTTTTCTTTTGGAGAAAGGAGGTATAACTGTAATAAACTAGTTGTTCTAACAGAGTTCCCTCTTTTTTAATCTCCTTCCTGTAGAAAGTTCCATTTATATTAATTTTTCCTAGCTGAAAGTGAACCTTTGTCAATAAAAGTATATTTTTAAAATCATGTCACTGTCAAAATGGTTCTAAAGCATTTTTGAGTAAGGAATTTTTTTTCTAATTTTTTTACTTAGAAATAATTTTAACACAGGAAATAGAAGTTTTGATATTGACTGTTATATATGCTGGTAATATTTTTGTGTCTAAATAAGTGTAAGAGTTTAGGGTATAAAACAGCTTAAAAATGAATAAACAAAAAAATTTCCATAGCAAATGCAGTGACAATTGTTAAAAACATATTTTAGACAAAAGGCAGAACTCAAAATTATGATGTTGACTTTTTTAAATTGGGTTTTATAGCTCAGTCATGGGGCCAAATTTTGGAAATCTATTCAGAACTGTTCTTTTGCTGAATTTGACTTTATTGTTTGAAGTGCAGTTTTCTGAGCCTGAAATAAATAAGGACATACTTATATGTGTTGAAAACAACTTTTTACTTTTTTTTTTTTTCTAGAGTATTTCACAATAATCACAGGTACAGAGAGTTTTTAATAGCAATCCAGCAAAGACATAAGTTAAAATATGACTGGATATAAAAGAGTAATTAAAATAAACTATCAGTTACTACAGACTTTCTAAAGCCTAAATTAAGACTTTCTCAGTGTAGGTGGTTTACTGACAAGAAAGTAGACCAGCTTCCCAAACCCTGATTCTTAAAGGTTTATATTTTGCTGATTGAAACCATTAAACTGAAGCTCAAATTATCTTCTTACATAAAAGATGCCAAACCTGGTGGTGTTTGTAATAGCACTTGGCTTCTGAGATAGAGTGTAGGTCAGGCACAGGGTAGATACAAAATCTCAAGCAGTTCTTTTCATGGTATGTTCCAAAGAGTTTTGTTTCCTTTCTTTCTAGATGCAAAAACCATGAAGAAAATTTTTAACAGAAAGTAAATTGACTGTAGTATATCTCTCTTCAATGGAAACAACAAATTGAAGCATGTAAGAAGTTAATAATTTTTTTGTAAATTGAAACAGGAACTAGGGAACTGGCTGATAAAGTTTCCATGAATAAAGATCAGCCATCCTAATCTTCTTTCTCAAAGTGACATTTATTGCTCTGTTCTCTGTAAAGGCCTGGCCTTTTATGATTGAAGATTACTTCTATGGGAAAGATGGTTTTCTTTTAAGCCTTAAAAAAAATTAAATTGTATGTTTCAGCAATTATTGATGCTGTACTTATTTTCCTTTAGGAACTTGTGCAGAGTTTTGCCCAGACATGGAATCTCTGAGATAGATGTTTGGTTTTAAAGGCAGAGGCAAGAAGAAAAGACAGATCATGTCCATCAGATACCTTTCAAGCTTCTCTTAACATCAGGTTGTAAGTGGAGTAATTCTGGAGTTCTAAAGTGGAGGAAAACATTGCACTTTTTCATACAAAAAAAGGTATGCCAGCTATAGCTCTCTCACTTTGCATAGGAATTTTTTGTGGGAGAAAACATGACTTACTCTTTTAACTTTTTTCAGCAGTATGTTGGCATAATTTTAACACCATGTCTTCTCTAATTTACTGCTTATTATGTTTCTGTGTTCTGTAGAAGGAGGGAATCTCCACATGTGAAATTTACTTTAGCTTTATTATCATATATTCATTTAATACTTAGCAGCTGTGTTTATTGTCAATAATACATATATTCCTGGACTTCTAAAAAAGATATCTAACTGAGCTTTAAATTAATAGGATTTTAGATTGTGCTTTTGCAATATTTTGCAAAACTCTATGAAAATAATTACTTCTGTTCTATTTTGAAATTTATGTCCTTCAAACAGTAACTGTAGTCACTTAAACATCTTACAAATTCTCTCTGAAAAGTTTCACACAATTTATTTGGTGATTCTAATAAAAAAAAATAGAGCAAGGCAATACTTGGATTTTCACTAATGTGCAATCATATTCACTGCCTAGAGCAACCATTTTGTAGTTCTTTACACTGGGGAAAATATCTAATCATTAGTTTCTTTAGCTAATTCAGAGACATTCGGCATTTCCTAAAATATTACTATTAAGTAGGTTAAGAATTCTCTCATTAAAATATCCACTGTTTCTTTCCTGCACTATACTTTTGAAAGAAGGATGCCACCTTTAAATATCCAGGGTGTTTTTCAGCCACTGCCACCTCTTTCTTTATAGCAGTTGTCATTTGACCAATGCTCTTTGTGATTTAGTTGACTTTTGAATCAGATGTTATAGCTGAATTCAATGACCTTGGTCTTAAATACCATGTTTTAATATTCAGATGTCTCATTGTTTTAATAAAAACCTCTGTTGATATTCTCCCTTTTCTGTATCCCAGGAGACACATTCCCAGGTGTCGTGGTGTCACCATAAGTGAGCGAAGAGTTTAACAGTTCTAAAAGAACTTGGTGTGGAAGGCTGTGAAGTCCAGGAAATTTATCATTAGACATAGGTGCATAATGGCAGCTTTGCAACCTGTTGCCTTTACCAGGGTTTCTTGCTTTGCAGAAAGTTGTGCAA
The DNA here is from genome assembly GCF_049639895.1 of Pseudopodoces humilis. Taxonomy (NCBI): domain Eukaryota; kingdom Metazoa; phylum Chordata; class Aves; order Passeriformes; family Paridae; genus Pseudopodoces; species Pseudopodoces humilis. The sequence goes on from NC_142201.1 coordinate 99,584,225, forward strand.
AGTTCTCAGTTTATTGATTTGTTTTGCAATTAAATAGGGAGACTGTGTTGAAGGCAAGTCTTTAGTTATGTGGCTTTTTATTTTTTTTCCTTTTTTAATTCTTTTACTTCTCTTCCAAGTAATATTTTGCTCTACGGGTTTTTTCTTGATCTTTATTTTGGTCCTCAGTGTAGCATTTCTGTCTGGTCTGGAAAACACCAAAAACTGTTATCGATAATAGCAGGGGGTCAAAGGTCTTTGTGGGCTCATGTAAGTATTTTTATTACAATTTTGTTAATGAAATAGTCAATATTTTCCACCTCTAGGAACTGTGCTGCACTGTTAGTGATGATCTGAATGAAACACTTCTCTTGCTGACAGAATGTGGCTTTATATACCTTGCCTGTGGTCCATGGAATTGAAATTTTTCTTTTTTTTGACTTGCAATCAACCATTACTAATTTTTTTTATCATCTCTCACAGTGTGCCACAATGCAGTCGGACAGTATAAATCACAGGTAACAGTCTTCTGGCTTTGTTTTGTGTCTCTCAGACACAACAACTAAGATTTTCAGTGATTTTGTGAATTTTTAAAAGGTCAGTTTTACTGTATTACTTATCACACTCATAAAATGCAGTTATTCTTACCTTTTGGCTTTACTTGACTGCTGAATCTGTAGGTTTTACTAAAATCATAAAATAGTTTGGGTTGGAAGTAAGCTTTCAATATAATTCAGTCCAACTACTTCTGTACTGAGCAGGGACAACTAGATCAGGTTGATGAAAGCCCCATCCAACATGACCATGAATATTCCCAAGGACCAGGCATCTACCAGCTCTTGAGAAACCCATCTAATGTTTTGTTAATCTCATTATAAAAAAATTTCTCCTTATATGAAATGTCAATCTACCCTCTTCTACTTTAAAACCCTTACCCTTTGTCCTATCATTGGAGTCCCTTTGTTTGCCTGTTTTATTCATTTAATTGTTTTGGTTTTTTTTTTTCCAAATACAATGTAATTCAATAATTAATTTTATTTTATTTTTATTTTATTTTCCAATAGGGTTTGCAATTTGAAGAAATCATGTGAGCATCTGTTAGTGTAAAACTACTGAGATTTAATGTAGCTTTATTATTGTGGGGAAAGGAAGAAGCTGTGTAGGTGTGGCTGATCATATATCTTGGTAGTTCCCGTATCAATCATAAACAGATTGAACAGCCTTCCATACAAACATATTTTAAAAAAGGTAGTTGTGCATCAGAGGGGAAGAGTGGAAGCACCATTAACTTAGTGAAACTGCTTGTCGTGCCTGTTTAGGGATCTTGGAGTGTTGCCTGGAGACTGAGGATCCTGACAATGTGCTGAAAGGGCCCAATAGAAACCCCATTAATGTCAGTAGAACAATCTCCACAGAATTACATGAACTTTAAATCAGGATAAGCAAGTGCTCCTGTCAGTACTTTATCTGACTCATGTGCAGGCTCACAAAGGAGAGGAGAGGTTTGCAAGCTGGAATAAAACACTTCCAGGTCCCAGCAGTAAATCTCAATAGGTATGATGTGATGGCCCTAAAATACACTGGGCTTTGTTTTATATTGGCATTACTTAACAATATGAACTGGTAACTTCTAGCAGACATGCAGAATAAAATTATGTGGACAGAAAGACCCCTGTTTATCAAAATAAAGTAACTTGCAGGAGTTCCAAAATCTGTGCTTCCTCTCTAGAAGCTTTATCGTTTTCCTACATCTACAAACTTTCCTATATGAGAATTTAGTCCTGTTCTATAGCTGAGGCAGATTTTAATAACTATTTTTCATGGTGCAAATTCTAATGGTGTAGTGACCTCTTGCCTATCAGCAAAACCCACATCTTTCTGGGAAGGAGATAAAAATACAATTGAACAGAGGATGCAAACTGCAGCTTGACAGATTGCCATACAGAAAGGACATGTATCTACTCTGACTTAGTACCAGCCTTTCCTCTGGTCTTCTCATTATCTAGATCTTGTTTGTACAGGATTTGTACAGACCTTAGGTACTGTTGGGAGACTTTGCTTTCACAACACCTGTCAAACAGGACCTCATCAAGGTCTATAAATATCTGAAGGGTGAGTGTTAAGAGGATGGACCAGGCTCTGCTCAGTGGGGCCCAGCAATGGGACAAGAGGCCACAGGCAGAAAGAGATGCACAGGAAATTCCATCTGAACATGAGGAAGAACAACTTTCCTTTGCAGTAACTGAGCACTAGAACAGATTGCTCAGAAAGGGTGTGGAATCCCCCTCACTGGAGATCTTCCAGAACCATCTGGACACAATCCTGTGCTGTGTGCTCGCTCTAGGATGATTCTGCCTGAGCAGGGAGGTTGGACCAGATGACCCACTGTGGTTCATTCCAATCTGATCCATTCTTGGATTCTGGGATTCTGCAACAGGAGCTGCAGTCAGAAAGCAAATCCCATTAAATGTGTTTTTCAGTACAGGGTGTATGGTAAGAAGAGGAGGAAGGGTCATGAGAAACATCGCGTATATTTGATTTATTGATAGATTTAGTGTTAAAATTCTTTTGCTGTATTGAAGACTGGAAGTTTATTGACAGTTTAGCCTATAATCTCTTTTTTCCCCAAACATTTTCTGCAAATTGAAGTATTGAACAGGTGAGATAAACGTTGTTAGCAGAATTTCAGAGTGTATAAAATACAATTTTAAGATGCTCACAAACCAGAATATTCTTGTCTTACAGAAGATCTCTGAAACTGTTTTAATACTTACTATGTAATCGAATACAAGAAAGGTACATAATTGGCTCAGTTTTAAGACTAATTGCACATCACATTGTATTGTCAGATCTGCCAGTGTCCATCATGTTTGTGCATTATTACAGACAAAAAAAATACTGCCAAAGAATGAATAATGTACCTTATAATGGCATAAGTAATTAGGTTTTTCTCACTTACAGGAGATTAGAACACTTTAAAGCATCAAAAAGATTAATTTGAGAGCTATAATGTACAGTGAGATAAAGAACAAATCTGGAAAAAATTTCCACCTCTTTTTATTTAGAATGAGACATGAAATTGAAGAATGGGTGCTGTGTAATAGCAGCTGATATATTCTGTGTCCCTGATAAACTCTACTGTCACCAGGTGAGGCAAAGATTCATTCTCTTTTGTTGCAAGTGTTCCATTTTGGAGAGGTCCTTTATATAGTGAGCTGAAGGAGAAGTACATTTACATTGAAACAAGTCCCAAAGAGATCTGATTATGACTTGTCAGTGTGCTTCCAATAAATTTGTCTAGTCTTAATATATATAGAAAAATCACACAAACAAGCAAAAAAACCAATAGACCACAACCAATCAAAAATAAATTCCCAAAAAGCAACTCAGATCTCCTCCCAAACCAGCTACCCAACTAACAAAAAACCCCAACCAATAGGAAAAAAAAAGGAAAAAAATAAAAGAACAGGAAGGATTTTCCTTGGCTGCCAAGTTAAATTATCTGCTACTGTAGGTTACTCATGACCTTATCTGGTTCATATACTAACTCTTTATTAGAGCTAGTCTGTTTCTTCAGGGGTTTTTAGTCCTGCTTTTGGGTGCTGCTTCAAAACTCCATTTTCTCATGGTTAGAAATAATCTTCTAATTTACAGTGCAATTTTCAGACCAAATTACATACTTTTGTTCTAGCACTGATACTGTCTTTTAGCATTAATAGCTCTTCCCTCTCTCTTGTGTTTGTTCCCAGAGGTACTTGCAGAGAACAATCATCTACCCTCTTATCTTGTGTTTTGCTAGGCTAAACAAGCCAAGCTCTTTTAGTCAGCTCATGTAAGATAGGCTTTACTGTCTCTGCACTAATTGTCTTTCAAAGAAATTTATCGGAAGGCATATTTACTGGAAAATAAAGTTTCAGTGTAAGCTGCAGAACATACAGAAAGCCTTCCACATTTGTTTCAGATCTAAGCCTGAAAGCTTGCATAAGAAACTGGTTTAAAACTAATTAAATCTGTAAATTGATATTACAGGCAATCTTATTTCAGTAATAATTATGCTACCTTTTATAAAGACATTTCTAGAAAATTAGATTAGTCCAATTTACTGTGCAGCACAAGTTCCATGCCAGGGTGGGGATGTCCCTAAACAGAGAGCCATAGAGGAGCCCACACTGTCCCAAAGTTACTTTTGAGGGACCATCCTCCATGGAGGGACTCATGTTGGTGCACTGAGAATAAAACAGTGAAGTAAAAAGCATGAAGCAGGGAGTCACAGAAATAAAACTTTGACATGGGCAGGGCCAGAAGTAGAAACCTACATCTTACAAGTCTACTTCTGAAGTGTGTCAAGGATGCAAACTGGTGAATACACCCACATTCTAACCCCAGCCTTCTGCACCATCAGATTAACCATAGGGACTGGGAGAAACTCTGTGTAACCCTCTTCAAAAATAAGAGAATCTGAGTCCAGAAAGGAGAAAAGGAAGGTATTGAACAGACGTTGAGTGTTCAAAATGGAAAGGAAAAATGTTTCCCTAAGTATTGGTTTAATTATTTGTTGTCTTTTTTTCTTTCTTTCTACACAAAAGCTGTATTAATAATTAAAAATTTCTTTTAATTTGTCATTAAGGAAGTAAATTTAAATTCTCCTTGTTGAGGCTTCTTTGTCTGTCTGGGAATCCAACAACTACTGAGAATGGAACTTGGAATCAAATTCCCAATTAAACACAAAAGTATTATATTTAGAACCTCAGGATCTAAGCTTAATTGTTGTTCTGCAGTGACCTTCAATCCATCCAAGTTTCCTGCAGTGTATAAACTCCTGCCTTCTGAAGGGCATGTCCATTAGGACCCTGATTCAGACAGGCCCACCTCTGTGTATGAGGCTCAGCAGCTCCAGCAGTCAAAAAGAATATAAAACCAGAATTCAGTTCTCTCCTCTGAGTGAAGTTCAAAGAAAATCTGAGCTGGGTTCGTTAATTTTGTAATTAATTTTCTTAACTTTAATGCTGTGCCCCTGTATGCCTTATCCTAGTTCAGCCAATGAAGAGAAATAGTTGTTTCTGGGTTACAGACCATCCAGCCTATTGAAGCTCTTTCTGTAATAAGGCTCTTTGCTTTTATTTGCTTATATTGAGAGTGGTGGTGTGGGCAGAGCCAGAAGTAAGAATCTACGTCTTAAAAGTCTTCTGAAATATGCTAAGGGTACAAACCAGTGTAATACAACCATGTGATAAAATTTTGCAGAACTTTGTGATAGATCCAACTAGTAGTTCCTGTATTTTTGAAGTGTTTTTCCTGATTAAAAGAGAGTAGATTTAGATTGGATTTTTTAAAGAAATTCTTTACTGTGAGGGTGGTGAGGCCCTGGCACAGGTTGCCCAGGGAAGCTGTGGATGTCCCATCCCTGGAAGTACTCAAGGCCAGGTTGGATGGAGCTCTGGTCTAGTGGAAGGTGTCCCTGCCCATGGCAGAGGGGTTGGAATGAGATAATTTTTAAGATTCCCTTTGTCCCAAACCACTTTGTGATTCAGTAATTTTAAGGGTATCATAGTTGTAAAGCTGTTCTTGGTGACATTTTTAAATCCATCAGTATATATATATATACTCATTATTTTGTTACTGTTATATATACTACTTTTCTACTGACTCTCAAAATTTTATCATTCCTTATACTATTTGATGGTGTTTTCATTTAGCACAAAAACCAGCAGAGATGAAACAAGCAGTCATGATAATTTATTGTAACTGAGGATCTTAAAGCTCAGCTCACTCAGCCATGTGGCTATACAAGAATCTTTCTTTATTGCTGTCATACTTTTGTAGCTATCAGTGATGTAATTTATATGGAAAACCCTTTTACTTTTTTTTTCTTTTTCTTTTTCTTTAAATGCTAATGGAATCAAGTTACTAACAAAATGTAATCAAGGATCCAAATTACGTATCTGATTTTAGGAAGTGCTTATACCATTACTAAAGTATGAAAGGGGTTTAGTAACATCTCAGCTAAATCACAGTTTTCCTACAGCATTTATAATTTGTTATGCATATGCTATTCACACTCATACATACACACACACACATATATAGCTTTTACCAAAAATAGATGAGTAGAAAGTAAAAAAAAAAAGTTTCTCCTAATAGTACTTTTATGTTGGATAAGTCACTCATTTTCTGTAGCTAAGTATGAGATCTTTTGGACTAATGAAGAAATTTTCCTTACTTTGATAAAATACCTGTGGATGCCTCCAAAGTTTTAATTGATTTCATGTCCCATAATGGATTTTATTAGAGGCCTGAAGATATTATGCCTTTTTAATGACATATTTATCTCAAAAAATTAATTTATTGAATATCTCTGTGCAAATGTTTGGTTCCATTTCCAATACCCATCAGATCTTAGAGCAGGTTAAGCCCCTTAATTGTCTGCAGATTGGTATTTCTGCTTATCATTAAACACAAAGGCAGGGATGGTACAAGGCAACAAATGAAAGAATGATCAATGAAAAGGAGATAAGGAAAAAATCTTTAAAATTCTCAAAATCTCTTAAAGTTTAAACAGTCACAATATCATAAAAAAATTAATGAAGTATTGACACCTGTCATCTGAATGGTATCTGTTAGAAACAAGAAAAGAAATAGAAAGCCAAACAACAATTACTATGATGTTCTAAGTAAAATTGTAGGCTAAACATCAATAGAACATTAACTATGTAAGCTATTGAAAACTACCTCATGTTGTCAGTATTTATTTGTTCAGAGGTCAGGCTCTGTGCTAGGGTTAAAACATCATTCTACTCTGATAACAAAATGGAAAAACCAAGTTATTGAGGAAAAGGTCAAAAGGTAAGAGAGCAATTTTATTCTTTTTCTAGAATAACTTATCCTGATACCCATTAAAGATTGAATTTATTTGAATTAGATAATTATAGATTGGTTGATGAGAAGTTCAGCATGACCTGGTAATGTGAGTTGGGAGCCCAGGAACCCCCCGTGTGCTGGGCTGCATCCAGAGCCCCGTGGGCAGCAGGGCAGGGAGGGGATTCTGCCCCTCTGCCCCTCTCTGCTCAGACCCCACCTGCAGGGCTGCATCCAGCCCTGGGGTTTCCCAATAGATGAAGGACAAGAACCTGCTGGAACAAATCCAGAGGAAGCCATGAAGATACTCAGACCGTCTCCTGTGAGGAAAGGCTGGGACAGCTGGGGCTGTTCTGCCTGGAGAAGGCTCCAGGAAGTCCTTACAGTGTTCCCCCAGTACCAAACTACAAGACTACTTGTAGTAGTACAAGAGAGCTGGAGAGAGACTTTGTACAGGGCAAGGGGGAGTGGCTTCAAACTGAAACAGAGTTGGTTTAGATTTAATATTAGGAAGAAATTATTTGCTGTAAGGGTAATGAGGCACTGGAACAGGTTGCCCAGAGAAGCTGTGGGTGTCCAATCCCTGGAAGTGTTCAAGGCCAGGAATTCTGGGATTCTGTGACTGTTTAGCAAGAAAACAAGAGTTCTCAAGGCTCATCACTATTGCCAGTGATTCATCACCAATATCACCTGACTTTTTTGCTTATTTGCTTCTAGACCAGTACCCAGTTGAATTTAATTCACTTGAAGTCACATATCAGTTCACTATTTCAGCAGTAAATATAATACAGAATTGTCTTAATCTTAGAAAAGCAAGGCATGTCCCCACATAATTTTTCTCACTTTTCCTTTGTGATGCTGAAAACACACAGGGAAGTTAGTACATGAGGCAATTAAGTTAATCCCCTCACCAGCACAGCCTACCTTCTCAATGCTGAGACAAGGAGGAGGAGAAAATATTAACTTTTGAACAGTTCAGCATCTTCTTTTATCACTGAACAAGAAGAGTTTCCAGTCTGAAAAGAAGCCAGTGTTCTACCTTCTATGATGTTAAAGCTATATAAATATGTATACAATAATTTACTTTGACTTTATGCTTTGGACAGAGGAAGTAGAACAAGAATCAGAATAGAAAAAGAGGCTAAGTCTGACTGAAAAGCTGAAAGACCAATGAGGCTGCAAGCAATTCATGCTTCCTTTTGACTGCAGCTAAACTGATTTCCCCTACCATGACAAAATGAATTTTAAGGTCTGTTTGCCTTACTAGAATTACTTGTATTTTATCACTACTGGTGATGACTGGCTGGTAATAAAGTTTCAGAGTTCATATCTTGATAAAATTCATGTTCCTGTGCTTGCTTCTGCTTGATTATACCAGGCCTAGTCATTCAGCCATCAATCTCCATAACTGGGCTATCCTTATGGATAAAAAAAATGAGGAGGACCAAGATACTATTTTAATCTTGAATAAACTCTTTTATTTTAACTCTATTTTATTTAAAGTCTATTTTATTGATAAAATCCAATGGAAAATACAAAGGTAAATATTTTTGTAGACAATATGGGTGTTTTAAAAAATGCAAATATGCTTAAAAGTTGCTTTTAACCTGCTCAGATATTTAGATATCTTCATATAAACAAGAATTAATGAGACTGAAAACCATGTACTCTCTTATACGTTGCATGAGTCAGTATCATTGGTGGGCACTTCGTATGATAAAGAACGTGCAGGAGACATCTAGATTGATCATCTTGTTACTTTCTTCATGAATAGAAGAAATATCAGCCTAAAATGGTTCAAAAAAATCTTTTCAAAATATCTAAAAATTTTTCTACTGATTTTGTGTGTAGAGATAATATGAGGACTTGAACATTCCTGCTAAAGCAGACTATAGATCTGTTTAGGATTTTCTGTTAAAATATTTATTCCTCTCTTAAAAATGTCACAATTTGGTAAAATTAACTTTATTAATTAAAAACTATAAGGCTTTTCCCCCTAAATTTTAAGACACCTTGAACAAAATGAGGTTGTTTTTTCCTTTGTTTCTTTATTTATTTATTTTTTATTTTGATTGGACAAATTGCAATCTGAAGATACTCCATAAACATTTTATAGCAAAAGAATAATACTTTAGAGACAGAAATTTATTTTATATTAATGTAATTTGTAGCTGGACATAGTGAAATTCAATTAAAAACTTTAAGTTAATCATATGATAAACTGAATCTTACAGGGTGGACATGAAGTGAGAGTTGAAATCATTCAGTAAGGTAGAAAGTGGAAAAGTGTGTGATAATTAATCTTACATGATGCCATTAGAAATAAGTTACAATACAGATTCAATGAAATGGAATTTTATTCAATTTGAATTAAATTGTAGTGAGAGATGCAAAATTAAATTCTTCATGCACAGGACATGACAAATGATCTTTGCTTCAATTGATAATCAAAAGCACTCATGAGATAGGGCACAATTTGGAAATGTCTAAAGGAGTCTAAAGGAGTAGCAGAACTAGCTTTGCTGATGTAAAGAACACTGTTGTGTGAAATGCTACAAGATAATCCTTCAACAGTAAGCAAGGACTGCTAGGAGAAACCAATATTAATGGCAAAACATGTATTTCTCTTGAGGGGACTAAATGCATGCAAGTGAAAAAGTAAACAATAAAATGAATGTAAATTAAAAAAAAATATGAAAAATAGCAAAAAAAGCATTCAAAACCCCACAAGAGATGTAGCAGGACATTTGTTATTTCTGTAATTTTAATGCTATTCAGGAAATCTATGAAAGGAAACCATGAGGAGCTTTGATCAGTGTCAATAAATGGTAAAGGACATGAAAAAGATATTGAATCTAATCTAAAGTGGAACTAATTAAATGAACAGAGAGGTCTTTTCCTAATGAAGCAGTCATGGATAATGTACAGATTAGCTGGAAGAAGCAAAGAGAAAAATTTTGTACTATAAAATGTTCTTATACATTTGTAGATTGAAAGATAAGTGATAATGACACAAGTTAGATTAAATCTAATGTTACATAACAACATCCTAGTCATGGGGTAAAAAATTATGTTAAAGACAGGTAAATGCTCCCATATATTGTCTAAGAAATATGAAAATAGGAACCTAACTTTTTTCACCTTGTGCAATGTCAATGTATTAAGGAGAGAGAAATAAAATATCCTTATTAATTATAAAGTAATTACAAAACCATTTCAGCCTTTTTTTTTTTAATAAAACCCTCAACATCAGCCATACCTTATTTTTTTTAAGAAAACCAAACATCCTAAAAGATAAAGCCCTCAAGGATAAAAGAGAAAGAATTACTTGAAAAATCAGACGGATTGAGATCTGAAATAGAAATAACATGGTATAACTGTTCTTTTTTTAAAAAAAACCAAACAAAACTGTAAAGTTGTTTCTCTTATATGGCATTAAAGTTCAGTGTTTGCTGGGGTACATAAAGTGTAGGAGGTGTTGCATTAAGTCCAAGATTGAGCCAGGATGTGCTCTAGCACTTTTTCCAAAAATATTACCATTAGTAGATTCAGAGCCATGATGCAAAAACACAACAACAGCAAAAAAAGAAGGTAGTCTGATGAATCACCCTTGCTAAAGACATGGAAAATGCCTCTAACAGACATCAGAAGACTGCATAGGAGGCAACATAACAAAAAAAATAAAGATGTTCCCTGAAAGATCTCTGAAAGTTTAATTTAATTTAATTTAATTTAATTTAATTTCACCACTTTCCCAAATGTGTGTTGTCAATTAAATAAACTGTGTCTTCTCTACTGTGTTTTGAACACACCTGTGAGTGTATGTATAAATAAATAAACAAAGAATGTTTCTAAAACCTTTATTGTTCTACCTTTCCAACCAAGTACCAAATGCAGCTGGTTGAGGGATTTTTTTCTTATCTTGTTCTGTTAATGTGTTCATTTAACTGTGATTAAAAAAGATGGCAACTGAACAGGAGAAGCTGGAGGGTGAGGGAGAGAAAAATACTGATTTTCTGGAAAAGCCCTAGTGCAACTCATTCTTTTTCCTTGCCCTCCACTCACCTGTTTGTTTGCTCCATCTCCTTTAATGTAGATGTAGCATTCAGGTGTGCCAGCTAGCAAGGTATTTCCCATCATTTGTGGGAAAAGCATTTAATGGCTGCAGTGCCTGCAGGACAGCTAGCAAGCTTGTTAGACATATATATTCAACTCCCAGTGAATAGGAAGCCACTGGAAATTAAATTCACCTACAAAGCTGTCTCTCATTTTGAAAGTAAACCAATACCGTTTGTACACTGAGAGTTGAGATGCATTTTTTTGTAGTACCAGGGGAGTGCTACTATTCAAAAAGCACATTAGAAGAAGTGTAATCCTGTTTGGAAAAAACTAGGTTTTATGTAGCGAAAGTCAAATTGTATTAAAAGTATTCAGGCACCATTGAAGTTATTCCTTCATTTGAACATTTGATAATGCCTGTGTGTTTTTATCTACTCAGTCAGAAATTAGAGTTTAAGCTCCAGCAAAGAATGAAATAATGCACCCTAAGGTTTAGAAAAATCAGTCCATTGAAATAAAAAAGGGATAATTCTTACTTATTTGATTGTTTATTTAATATCAGAGACTTTGTGTCTGACACGTAACACATTAAGGAAATTTGGTCTTAATAAAAATGTCTAAATGAAAACAGGTAAATGAACAGATCTTAATGCAATTCCAGATTCATTCAGAATTCTTTGCCATATGTAGTCTGGAAATTAGAATCCATTACATGTCTATGTACTACTACTTACTTTTCTAAACACAGACTACATGCATCGGTAGGATCTGTGATAATTTCTAATTAATGAATTTGGTCTGACAGCCAGCTAAAACCTATTAGTCTTTTAATGGATAGATTTGTGCTCTGATTTGCAACATATGTGTTTTTGATGTAGATCTTGCTTTAGTGGGAATTCTCAGTAATGAAAACTTGGATATGCATAGAGTAAGGATTGTATAAAAGATATAAAATCTTGTTCTCTTTGTATATTTGAGTCAGCCTGTACACAACAATTCTTTTAGATGAGATGAAAACACTTTCTTTCTCTGTGCTTTCTTTGCATCTGTCCTCTCTGAACATATAGACAGGTTGGCCCAAGATTTCTTAGGCTGCATACAGAAAAGGTGAATATGTTGTTAACTATTCCCTTACACACTGACACCAGATGACAGCTCAATTATTGTTGCTTTTGGTCATTTTTTGTAGCTAATTAACCATGTGCATTTTTTTCTTTTTTTTGAGATGGTATTGCCAATTAGTGTAGGAACAAATATATGGTCTTATTTTTGATAGATGGAGATTTGGTATTTAATTAAACAGATTGCCAGGAGTTTGCTTGGTCCTGTAGCATTAAAAATAGATAGCAAAATTAATTTGGGTTGATTAAAAGAAATGTTCTGTTACTTCAATCAATACAGAATTTGTGAAATTTCATAACAGTAACTTGAAATCAATTAGCAAAGTAGATTTGTAAAAGAACTGCAGTGTTGTGAATGACATATGTCCAATAAACATTCCTGTAAGAGAGGAATTTGATACGAAATGGATAAGCTGACTTAAAAGCATTGCAGAATTTTTCCTTTTGCATTGAAATGTGTGGTCCTCAAATTATGCCAGGCCTTCCTGGGGATTTAATCTGTTGTCATTTCCAAGTGAACATATAATGTCTTAATGCTTTTTCACACTTTACTAATTTTGCAAGCATCTATGCAATGGTACATCATGCTTGCTTCTAGAGTTGGAATGGTATATTTAAGCTTTTTTTTTTTGATGTTTTTAAATAAGAGAGGGCATGACTGAAAGGGGCTGCCGGAATATGCATCTAGAAATCCACCTGAATTTTTCAAAGCAGGAATATTGCTTCTCTTAACTGATGTTTCTCTAATATGTTCTCAAAAGACCTCCAGAGACAGAGGCCTTATCTGTTCCCTTACCAACAGACTGCATATTTCCCTGATCTAACAGCTGCTCCTCTTTGCTTCACTTGAAAAGTCTTATCAGTCAGGGTGAGGAAACAATGTTTTTTCAATTTACAGATGATACCAAGGTAAGAAAGGTTGAGAATACAGTGAAGCAGATCAGAATTCTAAACAGGTGGGGAAATGGCTTGGGAAAAACATGAGATGGAGTATTGTAAGGATATACTGGTACAGTGAGCTACATACTGTGGCACTATTCAACACTTTGCAGCCATCATATTTTTGTGATGAGTGTTTCCTGCCTTGTTCCTGAGACTATTATACAATTTTCCTCTTCTAGGAATATGCAGAACCTGAGCTCACCTTATGTGAAAGGCAGGTACTTATGCACAGAATCACAAGTGGTGATGTTGAGTACACAGAGTCTGAGATGCCCCAAAAGAAGTGGGAATTGTGCTGCAGCTTCCAAGGAGTTGAGCACGTCATCATTTCTGAAAGTAAAAATATCTCAACACTGAATAAATGTCCATTGAATCTCAGTACATTGTTCAATGTCAGAGCAATTTGCTTTAAATGCATCAAGAGAAAATGATTCTAAAAACAACGTGAAATTTCATGGGCAGTCATATGGAATTATGGTCCTGAGGTAAAAATCAAATTTGTTTTCCATTGGACTGAATGAAAAACTCACTCATTCTGTGGATCTGTGCATTCTAACACAGAAGACTAATCAAGCCCCCACGTGTTTGTGGGTGTCTGCAATGCCAGCTGCTGGGTTAGGGAATGCAATCTCATGTGCTTACATTTCTTTGTACTTGTAAATGTTCCCTTAAACAAACTTTACTTATTTATTTTTTTTTGTGAATTAATATTATGTGCATCCAACTGTTGCAGTATGGCAAGCAATGAGGTTTGATTTCTTCATGTGAAGCCAATGAGCCCACTGAGATAATTACAATTTTTTAAAGCAATCTGTGACTATACACACATTGTGTTTATCATACAAAACTGTCCCAGGCTTGATCTGACATCAATCAATTCATGACTGAATGTGTTTAACTTTTATTTAAGCGCTTTACATGGACAGAATGGAGAAAAGAGATCAGTTTTCACTGTTCTAATTCCTCTTTTCCTACATCTATGTACTTCAGGTTTCTCTTGTTACAGCTCCTAAGAGTTTTAAAGGTAATTTCCAAAGTATTGGCCTGGAATATGTTTGTGATTATGATAGAAGAAACTAGGAGAAGCATATTAATTTTGAATAACGTATTAATTTTTTAAAAGGAACGGTGGAGTATATGAAACTAATGATATATTAAATTAATTATATATTAAATTAATTATATATGCTAATATATCAGTTAATGATATGTGAAATTTTACATTATCTTACATACCTTGTAACTGTCATTCATCCTTACCCTAAATTTCTCAAGGTCTCATTGGAGAATTGTTGATGTAATTTTCTCACTATCAAGAGGAGCAAACAGAATTTTTTCCCTTGGTAGAATCGGTAGGTTAATTAATAGGCTAATAAACAGAAATTATATTTACTAAAAATAAAAAGGGAATATTTTTATATTGACAAGACTTTGAACACCACTCTATTATTTATCACCATCACAACATAAAATATTTTTTACTTAGCAACAAAGTGATAAAAGCCTGAAAAAGAATGGAACATAGCTAAGTAGGACATCATATTTTTGAATACATGTTAAAACAAAATGTAAAATTTTACCTCAATTTGCATTATTCAAATGCAAAAATTTAGAGCCTGCCTTAGATATTATGCAATAAAAAGACCAGCAACTGGTGTTCAAATGCAGTTGGTTTTCTAAGAGTTTTTATTATTAATATGCCAAAAGTTTTCTTACAGAATACAGTGTAACATAGAAAGGCTTATTAAAACATGGAAGGTCAAAAATTAAGAGACTTGATATATTTAAAATGTAAAATGTCAGGTTTTTTTCTTCTATCTATGTAATTGTAACAAAGAAAGATTCAGTTTAGAACTTCAAACCTTGTCCCTTAGAATCTAATGGAAAACCACTATAAAATCTATGAATGCTCTGGTTTTTTTCCTGCAAAAGATACTTCAAATATTACATATATATCAAATAGAAATAGCCACAATAATTGTAGCCTTTTGGGAAAAAATATTTTTAATATTTTTCCAATTCATCTGTTTTGATGGTGTTTTGTTGGTAATTGAGTCTTCTCTGAAGTCACTGAATGAAATGTCAGTCAAAAGAGAAGTCTATCAGTGGTAATTATCTCTGATATTTACCCTTGCTTGTATTTTACTTTTGCCCCACACAACACAAAAGCATTTAATTTTTAAAATCTAAGGCAAAAATGAGAAATTCTAGCATCAAAGAAGGAATTGTGTGCTCAAAGTGAATACATGGCAGAAGGTATTTATGCTGTAATCTATAATGGCTGTTTTCAAGTTTCAAAATAAATAGGAACACAATGACAATCTTCAAATAGTTTTGGAATCTTTGGGGAGATTTTGATGAAAAAAGGAGTTAGCACCTCTTTTATGCATTATGAAAGATTGTTGAAACAATTAACTTTAATTTACCCCATCTAAACAAGCATGAAGAAAAATACATAAGTTTTTTAACCTTATGTATGATCTATATAGAAGAATGACTTTAAAATTAAATCCTATTAGAAAAGGCAAACTGGGGTTTTGTGGATATGAGATAGCTGAGAAATTGTTGGGGAAAAACTGAAAATTTAAAACCAATACAGCAGATGTACAAAAAAAAGGGGATCTCAATGAGCTTAATTTGGAACAATAATATTTACAAGGCTCATCTGTGGCAAAGGGCTTTTGTTGTGACACATTTATCTAATTTATTTAAATATATTTCAAAATTAGCAGAATAATCTTTTTTTGGCTTATATTTCAAGTACGGATTAGTTTATTTAATTTTTTTTATCTTTTTTTGTTGGTTTCTTATTGTTCAAAGGGCACTTCAATATTCCACAGTATAGAGAAAACTGTAAAATAAGCTCTGTGCTTATCTTTTCTGATGTGGCTGGTCTGGCTAGTTTCTGTTAATCATAAGATTAAAAGAGAAGAAACTTTCTTTGAAAAATATGGCCATAGAAAATTACCAGATTTTCTGCATAATATAGGCATTAATTCTTATTATTGTACCCAAAACAAAAGCATAAAACATTTCCACATAAAACCATTCTGGTTTGAGATGTACCTGCTGATTTATGAGTTGTGGCTGGACCTGGGTGTCCCACAGCCAAACACAAGGAGTTTGTCTTTCTAGTGGAGCAAGTCTGTTTGCCTGACATTGTAATTTTGGGCTACAAAGGCCACTCATTTCCTCAGGGACTCTTCACCTGGTCACAATTCACAGAATTTTAGAGCCAAAGATATGTATATCCTTCTGTTTTTCCAGGAAATTTTCAATCTGAGTACCGTAATGAAGTCTAAGTCTAAAAATGCTCCCTAGACGACTCTTTACTCTGACACCCACATTTGTCTATTGTCTTCCAAGTTGTTTTAACTTGAGAAGTCCAAGTTGTTAGTTTTGGGTTTTAGCTTCAATGTATAAATTTCATTCAGCTGAATATTATTTGATAACCCTTAATATATTAAAACAATATAATGTGCTTACCCACTGAAAGAGGTATGAATCTTCTTGCTAAAAAAAAAAAAAAGAAGTTTTTCTAACTAACATTGGTTATGTAGAGAAGCAATGGAATGGGCTCAAGGCTGGCAAGATGGATATGTTGGCTTGACAGCCCTTAGGAGACATCTTCCTCTGGCCAAATTACTTTTCACCTTAAGAATAGCACACATTATTACTCTCAAATCATATTAAATCTACCACCAACTAACAAATTCAGTCTAGGTCCAATTCCAAGTTAATTTCATACTGTCTTAATCATGACTTTTTCACTGAACACCAGTGGGACAAAAAAAATAAATGTATAAATATAAGTCCATAAAAATATAGCTCATGCAAGCAACCATACCCATGTTTTATTGTGATGTCTGTCATTTTTAAAATCACTTAAATTAACTTTAGGAAAGATTAAGAAATTCATGGAAAACTTTCATTACTTATATGTAATTTTTCAGCACTCTACTATGAAACTCCTAGGACATAGGATATTAACACATGAGAATGCTTTCAATGATTTTGATCTGGAACATGTCATTGTTGAGCCAGAACAACAGGAAGATTTTGATTCCACGTATTTAATTTCCTGGCAGCACAGTCACATGCGGTTCTTTACAGTATTAATATAATTGACAGCTAATAGAAAATAAGCCCTAAACTTATTAAAGCTTTTGGGGGAAAATACATTTAATGCAGAATCTTTTTTAAACGTTGGTGACAATATTTGCGTGATCTGCTGAGCTCTATCTCATCGTGACATTTTCTCAGGTTGTTAGAGTCACATTTCACTATCCTCTCTAATACTTCTTGGCAGAATACAAGGAATACAGCTTGATTTGAGTTGTCACAGTGCAATGTGTCCTCAAGACAACTTTGAAAACAAAAGAACAAAGTGCCATAAAACAGACTGTGGCTTTTCAGTGGGAAATAGAAGGATTTGTGGTGTGCTTAATAAGCAGTGAAAGTATAAATTGAAATAACTTCTCCTGTCTTCCTTGCTTTCATATTTTTTTTTTACATTGAACAGTGGCATATCCCTTCAACTTCAATGGAATAGTAGCAGTGCAGTCTAAAGGAGTATATGCAGTTCAAAAAAATAGTCTTGAGCAATCTCTTGAAATGGAGGGAAAAAATAAATCTCTGCATGCAAATTTACTGCTGTTTATTGTTGGCTCCTGAGTAGTGAGCACATGGAGGTTTTGAGAGAGCTTAATGCCATTGACAGTCAGCTGCAGCTGGGTGACATATTCTCTACATGCCTTTTGAAATTTTAATTTCTAATGGTTACAGAAGCTGTGAAACAGAGGAACCTTCAGGGTGAAGTCTCTCATTATCTCACAGGAGAGGTACAGTAGAGGCCCTGGCTGTTCAAATAGCTCCTTATCTTTTTTTGGTGCTTCACAACTGACAAAAGTCTTTCTCCACAGGTCAGAGCTTATTTTCTCCATATGCACTCAAGTTTTTAGCATCTCTGCTAAGATATCTTCCTTTGTGTTGGCAACAAAAGGATTTTGCTGTTCATCTTCAATGCTTTGTACCTTGCAATATTTAGGCAATTAGGACATAAAATATTTATTCCTTTGGATGGTTTGGAGGAGATTTTTTTTGGAGAGTTTTTTGAGTTTTTATTGTCTGTACGTTGTTCTGTACAAGATGGTATGAAATGCCATGAGAAAAAAGAGCCAAACTGACAAATGTGATAAAATCTTCTGTTTTCTTTTCCTGTGTTTTTGTAAAAAATCCAGTATTTTTAAGGATAAAGAATTCCCGATTAATATTTATGATTCCTACTTCCTTATGACATATTCTGCAACTTCTTTTTTAATTTGCTATTCCTAAATTAATTTCATTTCAAATATAAACAAATCAAAACCATAATAAAATACAATTTTTCATCTATGGACCTCTATCAGTTTTCAGATGATATGCTATTTTTCATAACTTTGCCAAGGGATGTGTGTTGGGTGTCCAAGAAATCTTTCATGAAGCAATGATTTCTGAGTACAAATAACTATCAAAGAAAATTTACCTCATATAAAAGAATACATTGTAGTACCACAGTGAAGGAAAATATCAATTTATATCTGGCCAGAGACTAGGAAGTTCAGAACAGATTTATATTGGATTAAAGTAGTAAAAATTGCTTCAGGACTAATATAAACCCAAGCATTAGGGAGGAATTAGCTGCATTTTTTTTTTTTTTATTTTCTGGTATTATTCTATTTTAAAAAATCTAAGTAACCTCTGTAGACATATGAGTACTTTTTGATATCAGTATCAGCCTAGAAAAAAAGTATATTTCCTCTTAAAAAAATTGTAGTTTTGGAGCACTTCTTACCTGTCCAGTGCAAGTAAGGATATTTTACCAAAAAATGCCACCTGCAGAGCCATCCCCTGCTCTGTCTCTAATCTCTCTATGGCAGAATGAAGCCTGGAATCACTGCCATTCTTCACTTTCTCTTAGGGGACCACTGTGTTCTTGCAAATCCCAACTTCCCATTTACAGGGAGGAAAATAGAGAGGAGTCACAACATCCCTATTACACAATGTAATTCCTTTACTATTTATATATATGACTTCTGACCACCTTAAAATCATGCAAGAGTACTCAGAGTCCTGTTGAAAATTGACGTGTTCTACATTGTTATTGTAGCTGTCTTCCAGCTTTCAATTATTTTTTTCCTGTTATATAATTACTAATATATGACTTAGGCTACCTGCTAAAACTACATTGAGGGGAAAAGAGCCACAACTTATAAAAGCCTGTATTCTTTGTTCAAATCTCAGACACTAATTAGTCTAAGGAACAAAGTGTCAAATGCCAGTCAATAGCACTGCAGAAAAGTTCAAAATTAAAATTGGAAAGTGGATAAATAAAAGGTCTTTGTACAGAAGAAAGAAGAAAGGAGTAGAAGTTCTGTGAGAGGTAAAACAAAAGAAACTGACAATCTAAAAAGCTTAGATGTCAGGTGCAGACAATTAAATTTTACTGCTTTTTTAAAGCTTAATATTTGAATTATTCACTTATTGGTGAAGAAAATGCAGTCTTTCAAGATCAAGGAGGATGGATCATTACACAACTGAGATTTCCATCACCAGTGGTTCTATTACGGGTCTGTGAAGGTCTTTAAGGTTGTAGACTCACCAGTCTAATACTTCCTGTCTCCACTGAATTTACTATAATTTTTATTTTAGAATATTCAGTTTAATAGCTGAAATTTTAATCACTGTTCATAATAGAAATTGTATTGTCTACATTTAAAGATCCCTTTTCCTTTCAAGTGAGACTATTTTCTTTTATTCCCTGTCACATGCCATGCTATATTTTCTTCCTCTTCTTAAATCACTTTGACTCCTAAGGAATCATAATTAGACTTAGTGTTGGGAAAACCCTGTCAGTCTATAAGAGGACTATATATATATATATATATATATATATACACACATATATGAGGACTAGTAGTATCCTTCTGTGTTATCTCTGTTACTATTCACATGCTGCACATACCTTGGTTTCTTTATGATACTCACTAAGTGGTCACTCTGTGATGGCTTGAGATGTTAAATAAAATTAATTCAGGGATACTTGTGTTTTATGAAACAAAGGAGTCACGTTCATATAGAGGAGATTTACAGTTACTTATTTTTCTATGGGCAAATTGCTTTGAATGCATAAGTTGAAAGGTGCAAAGCTTTGGTTGTGATCCAATGATTATCTACAATGGTAAAAGGAATTTAGATGAGAAAATAAGAAATAACAAAAAAAAAGCTAAAATTAACTGGTTTTTTTTTTTTTTAGATGTGGACTGCCACTAGAAGCTTTTTGTACCAAGAAAAGGAAAATTTGATTTCAAGAAGAGAAATTAATACCTTGAGTCACCATCCTAAAGTCTTTCCAAAACTGACCAAATAGTTTCTTTTTAATTATCAGAGCTACAAGGTCTCTATGTCATTCTTATGATGGAAATAAAGTCTCTATTATTTCTTAGTTAGATTGAGAGTTTATTCCTTGAATTTGGGATGAGATATCAGGAGCAGGCACAGGAGGTTCTAAAATATGGTGGATAAGGAAAACAAATATTTCCTGAAAGAGAAGAAAGTACCTCCTATGTCTGATTTACAAAAAACAATAATAGAAAAGTTCTTTGAGTTTGTTTAAAAAATGATGTATAACTATATTTTGTTTCCCATGGAACAGAAAAAAATATTCTTCAAAATATAAAAATATATATTATGAATATGTTAATGTGTGTATGTAACAGTATATGGGAGAATCAGGAAAAAAAGGATAATTTACAGCCTTGACATTTCTAGCAGAAGGAACAGACAGAGGTTTAAAATTGTGACAGGCTCTCTTTCCTCTTTGGTATAAAATATTTTTTAATGACTCATTTGATATCATAATCAAGAAAGAATCACATGATTTGTCAGAACCATCATACATGAAACACTCTTCCCTCCATCAGTGATCACTTAATTGGAAAGGAATAAAAATAGTGCCTATTTTAAACAATTTTAAAAAAGTTTTCACCAAGCCAAAAGATTTTTTGAGAACTAAAATATTTCAGGAATTTTCTCAGGTTTTATTCAATGGTTGCTATTAGGAAAAATAAAAATAACCTCAGATTTTTTAAATTTCCTTTAAAGAAAAACCATGGGTTTCAGTTTGGTATTGTTTATTGGTTTAGTTTTTAGTTCTTTTTGTTTGTGTTTTAAAAATGCTTATTCACTTAAGAATAACAACTTCATTGGCTTATACACAGTCCATTTTCCCATTAATATGTGATATTTTTATTTATATCAACTAATGGAGTTAGATTAATGAAGAAAAAAGTAAAATTTTATTATGTTCATTTTCTTTAGGCAAATGGTTATTAATAGTAAATATTGTGACTAACTCTTTCAAAGACTTGTTTGAAAATAAAATATGCAGAGATATGCAAAGTAAAAGTGGAGTGGGAGAGTTCAAAATTCTGCGCAGCCACAATTTAGGGAGCAACTGAAAATATAGTGGTGTTTTATCTCAGATAGAAACATATCTAACATATGGAACATATTGCTGTTCAAGCATATGGAACACAGTGTCTTGGTTTGGGAGACAGGTGTCTGCTAGGGAGGGCAGGAGCCTCCCTTGGAAAGGAAATGTAAACTGTCTCCCTCTGAATTATTATAATTTTGAAATCAAGGGTCTCTCAGGCAGAGATCTGGGGATAGGAATAACAGTTCTTTACCAGTGTGTATAACAAGGCACACAAACAACAATAACTACAGCATTAACAACAAAACAGAACCAGGGACCCCGGGACAGCCTTCTCGGCCGAGACGGGAAGGGATGGAGGAGAGGCTTTGCTTCACAAACCCCTCGGGCAGTCAGTCCCGGTGCTCCTGCAGGGCTCTGAGGAACACTCAGCTGGAACAGCAGGGATGAGCTGAGATCCTGGGCTGGTGGCTGAGGTGGATCAGCAGCTCCGCGGCGGTGGCTGGCACTGCCACACGTCCCGGCAGGACAGGGGGTGAGAGGCCCAGAGATGAAGAAGAAGGAGAAGAAGAAGCAGCAGCTCTGTCTGGGTTATATCGAACTTCCTTCTCCAAACCCCAATAGCTCCCAGAGAATGTTCTGCTTTGGAGCCCAATAAACCATCCAGCCACCAGCTGCCCCTTCCCTCCCTTTTTCCAGCCCTCCTTCCCCCCTGGACCCAGCCAAACTCTGTTTCTCCAGCACCTCAAGTACCAGCAGTCAGGTTTTCCTGTAACTGATGGGTAAAAATTCCACAGGTGAGAAGGAACATAAGGAAGGACACCTAACCCCCAACACTCAGTTATTGGAAATTTACAAGTAAATGAGTTAATTTGTGGAATTAATTTTGTATTAATTGTTCTTATTTAATTGTTGGATTCTTGGCCTTGTTGGCAACGGGTAATCCTCTTATCAGACAAGATTTTAGTCTTGTGACATTCACTGCCTTTCTCTCAAATAACTCCTCACACTTGGAAAAATTATCAAGTGTATAAAATAATATTTGAAATTATTTTTTTCCAACCACATCGCTCTTAAAACTGGCATCCTCTTAATTCTTTAAAACAGCTATTATCATACTGTATCTTGAAGAATGAATAAGGAACTAATTTATTACTAGTATACATTATTAAGAGTGTTTTCTCTTTTATTGACAGCATTCACCAAATGTAATTTAATCTGAGTTAAAATTGACAAGAAAAAGAAGAAAAAGATAGCCTGCCATTTGCATTTCAGGAATGCATTCCTATTGAGAGAGCAGAGTGAAGCCTTTGTAATTTAAATATTTGCTAAGTGTTGAGAAATTACCAAAGTGTTTTTCCCTGCTAGGGAAGAAAACCATATCCAGAAAGTTTGATAAAAAGAATATTGATATCCAGCTGAGTCTTTCAAAGGGTTCAAAAGCTTGTCTCAAAGCCTACATTCAAGCTTTCAAGCTGCTTTCTTAGAGCTTTGCTGTTCATGTGCCTACACATTACTTAAAAAAATTTAACAGCCTAAAGATCCAAAATAATTGTAGCTACATTATTGTTTCATTAGCATAGGCTGAAATTATCCACCTCCTTATCCATTCAAACAATCAGACCCCGAAAGGTCTTTGACTTGGAGGTGAATTGTCTCTTGAAAAATGTCTGTGACAAAATGTGGTGGGCTACACTTACTTCAGAGACATTTTGCTAGAAAAACTAATTTTGTCTGTTACCTCTAAAATTCTTCAGAATTTTAATGAGAGACAGCCAGTGAATCATACATGGATAACCAGGTGAAACCTCTTTTTTCAGTTGTTTTTTTTTTTTTAAGACAGAATTAAAAGCATGAAATGAGGCCCTCCCATTTCCTCACAGAATGTTGAAATTAGAGCTGTTAATTACCAGCCTGATGGCAGTTATCTGTAGTATTACTATTAAGATTATCATTAATAATAATAATTGTAATAATGATGATAATAATGATAATAGTAATTCAGTAGTGCCAATTATAAATTTTCAGAACGTGTTAAGAACATAAAATAATTCAAAAATACATAAAAAACATGAGTTTCAGCTTTACATTATTATTAATGAGAGTATAACTGCGACTTTCATCATTTTAGAGGGAATACATTTTAAAAAATGGTTTTCAGGCTGTGACTCAAGAATGGAAATAGAAGCAGTACCCAATTCAGAGATTCCTGACACAAAACCAAAATCAGTGGGGTTGGAGCAACAACACAGTTCACCCATATATAACTTCTGTGGTCTTAAGGTCTGTGGGAGAAAATAATTTTAATTATGGTGAGGAGTAAGTAAAGCATGTAAGTACCAGAGATTAATTTAGACCTCTGTTTATCCTTGATTACGGACTAAACACAAGAATATCACTTTCGTTAAAGCGGTCTGTTGTGAATTTTTTCTTCAGAGTCTATTTGCCTATAGACAAATTGTAGAAATATTGTCACTATATTATAAATAAAAGCTGGATAATTCTTTCACATAATTCAAAATATTTACATAAATTTTTGAAATAACTCTCTTAATTTTGATTCCATAGATAATATGTGAGGGGGCGGGTTTTGGTTATTTTTTGGGTTTTTTACCCAGTGAATTTAATAGGAGCATATAGTGAACATTTTTGGGAGTTGCATCTATTAAATGACAATATTAAAGGACATTTTCAAGTAAAATGTGTAAACCTTTGAGTAGTCCTTCTCTATATATAAACACAAGTAATAATTAAAAATAGTCTCTACTTTAAAGAAGGAACTTTGACTACATCAATCACTGCCCCAGGCAATACATTCAGGTAATTTTCTTCAGTGATTTTTTGTCTTTTGTTTCCCTTTTTTTTTTTTTTTTCTCTGTGTGTTTATTTCCTATATCATAAATTATTTAGCAAGTGGTGTGCATTCTATATCGATTTTCAAAAGAAGAAATTGAATAGAACCAAGTCCCAGTTTTGAAAGAGATTTCACAAATAGCAGCATTTATCTGAGTCAGACTTTTTCAGTAAAGTAGGGTTTAGTTCTTAAGCTTTCTCTTGGAATAATCTGATGGTATATGAAATAAATTGAAAAAAGACAGTCCTTAAACTGCAAATGATTTCACGAGGTTTTATATTGTATTTGGAAAATATTATCAAAAAATACAAACTCACATTGAAAAATCTCAGGAAGAGTTCTAAGACAATATCTTTTTAGAGTTAATATACCCTTTGTATGGTTTTGGTTTCCTAGACCTCTAGGACATAGAAACATGAATAAAAAAAGTAATGATTTCACTCACTATAACTTAGAAATCAATCTTTCTAAGCCTTAAGTAGAAGGTAGAAAATCATTTATAGTTTCACTGCAATTTTGTTAATTTGTAGTAACTCCATTTCAATTACTATGAGATTTTTGAGATTGATTGAGACCTTGATAATTGAGATCTTACAGACTCTGACCTTTATCTTTACCAACAAGGTTGAAAAGTGCTGGCAGAGTGTGTTGAACTGTTCACTTTGTTAAACTGTAGTGTCTGGAAGAGATTTGAAATGCACTGGTAAGACATGATAATATATTCAAACTTTTCTTCTTTCTCTTGACATTTGAAATATCCAAAGTGATGCATAACCATTTCTGACTCCTTCTCCTAGGGCTTCTTGACATGTCTCAAAAGTAGCAAAGGTAACAGTGTGCAGTTCAAAACTGAAACCCAAACCACCTCATCCCAATCCACTCCAGGTGAGTAAAAGATGGCTGCAATTTGAACCCCAGTCTTTTAAAATATCATATTTTAGCTTGTTCAGAACTTTTTTGATTTTACAACAAAACAAAGGAGTTGAGAATTCATTTTGCTTGAGTTATTTAAAATAGAAGAATACAGGGCAATTTCTGTCTCTAACGTGGTACCTGCTGTACCTGCAAAAAATCTACATACCTGCACTGACAAGGTTGCCCAAAGAATGGACTGTCATTGGAATGCCCCATCCCTGGAAATGTTCAGGGATAGGTTGGAATAGGGCTCTGAGCAACCAGGTTTACTGGAAGGTGTCCCTGTTCATGGCAAGGCACTTGTAACTAAATGATCTTTAAGGTCTCTTCCAACCCAACCCATTCTGTGATTTTATACATGCATGACTAAATATTTAATTACATAATTGCATGTTAAAATTTTTGATGGGAGGAATCCTGGCTTGCCTGAGCTCTGTCTTAACATTTTATAGGCTTAAAGATAATAGAATTCTCAAATGCTGTTTTTAAAGAAACCTATGAAAGCAGAAACTATTTTTGAATTCTGTTCTTGGTTAAAATAAGGGCTCTGGAGCAGTGCTTGAATTTTCCTTTTCAATTCTTGTTTAAACTTTCTCTCTCTCTCTTTGCCTATGTTGGTGATGAAATTGACAAATCTTTTGTGATTGGTATGTGGGATGAAGTGTTCCAGATGGTAACATCAACTTGATTAAGAGAGAAATAACCTGAAAAATTATTGGGAGAGTCTGGAGAAGTTTAGAAAGAGTACTCTGAGTCAAAAAGTGATTTCAGAGTAGAGCATAAAAATTCCTTCTGTTTGGAAACATACATGGATAAGAAACAGGAATGAGGATTCCAGGGCACATCTCTTGGAAATCAAGTGGATTAATCTCAAAAGAAGTTGTGCAGTGTGTTTTAAAATGTTAAAACAGCAAATATCACACAATCCTGCACATGACAGTGGGGGTTTTAATTATTTTCTCTATGTTTTCCTTTAGAGCTATCAAGCATATAGAACTTTCAACTGAAATGTTTTGAGCATCTGCACAATTTTCTATGGTTGTCTGAACTTGTTAGATTACTTCTGTAGACATATTTTTTTTTTTCTTGTTCTTTCTTGAAAGCCATCAGCAATTCTTTTAAAATCACCTTACAATTCTATACACTTCTGAAATGGTTACGTCACTCTTATACAACATTACGTGATATAAGAAAGCAACTATTCTTTTCTCTGTATATCCATGTCTATACTCTAATCTGTATATCCACAAGTATTGATACTTAATACTTAAACACTTTATTTAAAAGTAAAACAAAACACTATGGATGATTTGTGTCATGACTTCCATTCCATTGGCTGCAATTCTAATGAGTGTGAAAGGATCATAGGGTCATACAATCACAGAATCACAGGCTGGTTTGGGTTAGAAGGGATCAAAAAGATCATCACGTTCCAACCTTCTGCCATGGGCAGGGACATCTACTAGACCAGGTTGCTCAGAGCTCCATCAAACCTGGTCTTGAACACTCCCAGGGATGGGGAAGCCAGGAAGCCACAGCTTCTCTGGGCAACCTGTGCCAGGGCCTCATCACCCTCACAGCAAAGAAATTTTTCTAGTATCTAATCTAAACCTTCTCTCTTTCAGTTTGAAGCCATTTCCCTGTGTCATGGCACTCCAGGGCATTTATTATTTACACTTGTGAATAGTCTCTCTCCATCTTTCTTGGAGTCTCCCTTCAGCACTGGAAGGTCACAATTAGGTCACCCAGAGCCTGCTCTTTTCCAGGCTGAACAGCCCCAATTCTCCAGAGCTGTTCCATCCCTCTGATCACCTTGGTGTCTCCTCTGGCCCGGCTCCAGCAGCTCCCTGTCCTTGCTGTGCTGGGAGCCCAGGGCTGGATGCAGCCCTGCAGGTGGGGTCTGAGCAGAGAGGGGCAGAGGGGCAGAATCCCCTCCCTGCCCTGCTGCCCACGGGGCTTTGGATGCAGCCCAGCACACGGGGGGTTCCTGGGCTCCCAGCTGGGCCACGTCCAGCCTCTCACCCACCAGCACCCCCAAGTCCTTCTCCCAGGGATGTTCTGGACCTGTTCATCCCCAGCCTGGATTGGTACAGGGGATTGTCCTGACCCAGATGCAGCACCTTGGTCTGTTAAGCCATGGGCCACTTGTTGAGCTTGTCCAAATCCCTCTGGGTGGCATCACATCCTTCAGGTGTCTCAATAGCCCTGCTCCACTTGGTGTCATCTGCAAATTTGCTGAGGGTACACTCAGTCCCTTTATCTGTGTCATTAATGAAGACATTAAATAACACTGATCCCATACAGACCCCTGAGGGACACCACAGGTCACTGATGTTAATCGGGACTCTGAGCCATTGACCACTACCCCTGTTTATAACACAAAGGAGAACTCCTGGAAAGAAAAAGAAGCAATTTTTCCAGCATCATTTGAGGTAATACTAGGAGTAAGACAGACACTTGGGATGACATTTTGGATGTCACAGTTGTGGACAACACCTATATCACAGGTCTTTTCTAAGCAAAGGGTTGCTTAAAATCTACATTGTTTACAATACTGACATTTCACTTCCTGGCAAGTGCCAGGGGTTTGTTTGCTGTTTCTACTGCCTTGCAATAAAAATATCATATTCCCACAAGATTAGTTCAGCAGGTGGTGGTTAACATCAAGGTTAAGGTGGGCTTAAACCCTGTAGGACCCCTGCACTTCTGGGTTGAACCTGACATGATAAGGACAGTAGAACAGAACAACGCAAGGATAGTAGAACAAAACAATATTTTACTCTGATCAGGGACAGTATAGCCTTGTAGAAATAGATAAAGGATGTAGCTTAGGGAAACAGAAGCCATGCTAAATGAAAGCAGGATGCCAGCTCTGCTCTGCAGGACTTATAAAGCAGAAATTGTGCAAAACAATGATATTTCCCATACTCTGAGGGTTGAGAAGCAGCCACCTTAAAAGTACACTGGACATTGAAGACAGACCCCAAAGAACCACACAAGGACTTCCAGCAAGGGGTGTGACTATGCTAAATAAAGCCAAAGGAAGTGGGGATAGCTAATGAATATGTAACCAGTGTGTATTAGTAAAACTCTGTTCACTCAGTGCTCAGAGCACTCAAATGAAAGAAGGATCCCCTGAGTGGCCAGCATTCTGTAACAAAGAATGACTGCTTTCTAATACTCAGAACTGTATTAGAAAGTTTCTATCCAACTGATTTGCAAATAATATATTTTTTACTTAAACCTCAAAGTTTATATTAATGTATTTATATTAGAAAGTCATAAAATGAATATTACAGAATATTCTGAGTTGGAAGGGACTGACAAGGACCAGCAGATACCAAAATCGGCCAGATAGAAACTTTCTAACATAGCTAAGAAACAGGTTACTAAATATGAAACAGCAGTATCAGTAGGCTCACTAAAAAAGGTTAAATTAAATGGTAAAAAAATAATATCTTGCATTAGATGGGTTGAAATAAATGTGGAGTTTTAGCATGGTTGTGAGATTTTCATTTGTGATGGGAAGTTTTGTGAGCAGCCAGCATTTTGATTGGCAAAAAATTCAGATGTTTAAAAAGACCTATGAAGTAATTAATATTAATATTATTAATATTAATTTATATTGTGTGCATATATTGAAGCATGAAAGTCTCAAGCAACGCATTTCAGATGGCTCTAATCTTTTTCTATTTTTAACTAAAAATAAAAAAGGCTTCAGAAGTGTCGGATGCAGTGTCCCAAAAGGTAAAAATCAGCTAAACACCGGTGACAGCTTAGGTCCTGGGACAACAGGTCAGAGAAGGGAAGGCTCAGGGGGATCTTATAAGTACATACAAATATCTGAAGGGACAGAGTGCAAAGGGACAGAGCCAGGCTGTTTTCAGTGAGCCCAGTGACAGGAGCACAGGAGGTTCCTTATGAATTTCACAAAACATTATTTTACTGTGTGGGTGACTGGGCTCAGGTTGCCCAGGAAGGTTTTGGTAACCATCCTTGGTGACATTCAAAAGCCATCTGGACACAGTCCTGGGAGATGGTGTAAGGAGTTAAAGAGCACAGTTGCCTGTCTCAAATGTTGTCAAGGCCAAAGGAGGGATTTGCCATAAGGTAAGGCACCACAGCAAGAACTTGAGACAAGCACAGAAAGGAGCAACAGGCTTTTGCTAATTCCAGGCTTTGCAGGGCGAGGTCTGGTTAACACACCCTGATGAATGCATCTGAACAAAACTTCTAATGTGGCAAAGTGTGGTAAAGGAAGCAACTTCTCATATACCTATCACTGTTCAAATAAAGCATCTGTGACCACCAATGATCTTCAAAGTGCCCCCAGACTCATTTCTGGGGCCTTCCACCAGAGGACTGCAGAAGATCCACAGTGTAGCATCAGACAGTGTAAAATTTCCCCCCTGAGGGGAGGGACCTGGGCATTCCCACCAGAACCTGAACCTATATGAAGCCATTGAGCTTTACATTTTGGGGATTTCCCCACCCCTGAGAAACCAATTCAAATCTCTTCGTCAAAAGGACACTGGAATTGCAACAAAGTCACTTTGCTGCATCCACAACTGGTGACATCTTCTCTCTCCACAATCTGCCTTTATCGTTCTTTCTGTCTTTTTCTCTCTTCCTTGTCCCTTGGCTTGCCTTGCTTTGTCGTGCCTTGTATTTTTTTACTGTTTTTCTTTTCCATTTCTATACATAACTAAAATAGCCACATACCTCCTTTCCATTGTAACCAAATTTCTGTAAAATAAACCTACCCCACAATATACATATATATCTGTATATACTGGTCTTTGAGTGTCATTTCACTCTTATCTGCCCCAAGGGATCTATTAACAAGAACCTGGGTTACCCTGCCTCAGGGCAGGATATAAAAATGGACTGGAGAAGGCACTGCTTGTGCAAGGAATCAGATTAGATGACCTTCAAAAGTCCCTTCCAAGAACTAATCTCTGATTCTGCAACTCCATGAATCAAGTTCAGGTATAGTACAGTGCTGTATAGTATTAACACAACAGATCATTATACAAAAAAAAAGAGAAAAGATTCAATTTGAGGAAAAAAAAAAAAGTTACATTTAAAAGTGCACAACCCAGAATCATCGAGAACATATTATTTATAAGTATTTACTTTTCATCTTCCAAACCAGACACAAACCCAAAATCTGTCACTTGAACACCAGCTCAAGATAAGCTTCTGTGCTCAACTGTTCAGGACTGAAGCCCACTCATGTGAACTAATGGCCAGTCTGCAAAATTTGCTGTGAAATACATTGCAAGAAAGGCTGCTTCCTGTGAAGAAAGGTTAAATAAAATAAAGCTACCAACAAATTAATTATGTACCTTGAAATTCATTGAGATTAATACCATACACTTGTCTTCTGTTAATGCACATAAAGGACATAAGCTCAGAACTGGTAATAGAATATATTCTTAAATGAGAGTCCAAAAGGCTGTCTTATTTTCCAGACTGCTATGCACTTTCTTGAAATATTCTGAAATTCCAAAGAGTGTTATAGCAAATTCATAAAATACATTAAAACAGTCTTCAATTTTTTCAAACATGATGACAAATAGAAACTTTCAAAGGCATAAGATCACAAAATGCACAATCACCTTCCTCACCATTCCTAAAATGTAGATCTTTTTGATTAACTGCAAGAAAACATAGAACAATATCTATCAGCATCAGATATTTAAAGAAATAGAGAAAAACATGGAAGAGGCAATATGTCAGGGATGAGTAAGACAAGACTCTTCAGCATTCTACACTAACACTGTTGAACATAACTACCTACCTTAATTCCTCCTTACTTTTTAGCATGCTGAGAAAACAACAGGATGATGGGAAATTACATTTTTACAATGTACTGCTTCTGCCTACAGTGTTCAGGGTACTTCTATCATTTTTATGATAACTCATTTGAATTTGTTTATTTGCTTTGTTTTCTTCTTTTTATAAGAAGGATGAATTGAATTAAGATAGCAACTAGTGTGGCTAAAAGTCTTTCCAAAATTAATGGGAAAAGTTTTTCAAGATAGTTGTTAGTATTCTGGTGTGAATCTGCCAAATCTAATACATTTTATTTACTTCTCCTGTAGATCATTTTAGTGTGACATATAAGCAGTTAATAACTTCATCAAAGTATTGGTTTTCATGGTCATAATCAGTCTGTCCTCTTTTTCAGGGCAGCATAACATCAGCAAGCCTTGCCTTTCTGGTCTACCTAGAGATAACATTTTAGTACTGAACCTAAGTACAGTGAAGGAAAGTTATACTAATTTGTATACGGTTTCTTTTATGTAGCAGAGCAACTACAGGAAGTTATTCTTTTAAAATAACAACAAGGTACCTTAAGGAATTCATGTAGCATTGGAGAAAAGACAAAGATGAGTAAAGAGCTCTCTT
Organism: Pseudopodoces humilis; assembly: GCF_049639895.1. Lineage (NCBI taxonomy): Eukaryota > Metazoa > Chordata > Aves > Passeriformes > Paridae > Pseudopodoces > Pseudopodoces humilis. The sequence continues at coordinate 99,615,837 of NC_142201.1, forward strand.
TTGAAACTGAATTTCTGGGACTCAGTTTCAAAATCTAATTAATCTTCCAGGCTTTTGTTACAGCTCTTTGATTGGATTTGCTGCACATTCTCAGCTACTGTATAACAAAGTGTCAGCAGATGAGTACTTGAAATTGCATTCATTTTATGATTCTTTTTGTGATTATGTGGCAAATATGTCTGATGTCATATTTTATTTTCTTTGTTTTTAAAAATTAAATTAGTGCTTATAGGTATCAATTCACTACGTATTCATTATGAAACTCTTGTAAAAAAGTTAAGAAGAATTTAATAAGAAGTTGAATGGGGAACCTCTATATCTTGATTTTTATGGTAACATTGATGTTTCCTGCTGAAGTCATATATCTGAGTCTGGGTTTTGGCTGTCTTCTTAGATACATAGTATTCATGTCCATATATGTATATTCATAGCATATATCCTGGATTGCTCAGTAAATAAACCTATCTAGTAGTTAAGCTTCTAGGCTGTAATTCCTCTTTGGACCAAGTCAACTATTCCTTATGAAGAGGACCTGTTTTTTGCTTCAACTATATTCCTGTTCGGTCTAATAAAAGTATTTCTTTTAGAGTTACTATAAATATTTTTTACCAAAAAATGTATGTCTAATTATGGCTTAAAATTGATGTTGCACTTCCAACAGAACAGAATATGAGGCAAGTTATTCTCCACACTCCATAGAGCTCTGGTGAGGCTGCACTGCAGATGCTGCAGCTGGGCACATCTTCAAAATGATCCAGTGAGGGGCAACAGGATGATCAGGGGCCTAGAATACACCAGCTTGGGGAAGAAATGAAGGGATTTGTTTCCTCACTGTTTCCTCTGCTGGACAGCCTTATTTCCTTTGAAGGGAAATTTCAAACAGGCAAGAATCAAGCTCTTCTCAGTAGTAATAATCTCAGGTGTAGTACGAGAGGTGGCTTGGGAGCTCAAATACAGAAGAAGTGTTGTCACCAGAAGTGCAGTGCGGTGCTGAATAGGTTTCTCACAGAAATCATGGCTCTTCCACCCCTGGAGGTTTTCAGTATTTGGCAGCTAAAATGCAAACATGACAGATCTAATAGAGGTCACAGTCTCACTTGCATGTGGAGACATTCACACAGAGATTACCAATGTTCTAAACAACATTTTATGGTGCTATGGTTCACTGATAAAAAATATTGACTAAAAAATCCTGAAAGCATGTTGGTGACTAAAATAAGTTTTAAGCAGGTGTCAAAACTATTTTGTCTTCCCAAATTTGCATAATATACATATGCAACTTTTAGTTGCAGTTTGTTTGTTTGTATGTTTTGGGATGTTGTTCCTAAGCAAAATTGAAACCTATTTAAAACAATTGTAGATAACTGTGAACTGATATTGAAATAAAAAATCCCCAAAATCATGCAAAAAAGCATGCATGCAGTAGCTTTTTAGAAATATGCTTATTGAAAATTAAAAATTGTAACTCTGTTTCCAGGACCAGCATGTTATATTCTACTGTTCAGTGACTTGTAACAATATTTTTAAGTACTAGAAGCACCAGAAGAGAGGAAAAGGATGACTCTCCCCTTGGATGGATCTGGTTCTACATGCTTCATTGGCAGATGCAAAATCAAGGAAGACTAATTAGTCCTTGCTGTTCTCAGAAGTGGTGACTAATGCAAAGCTGAATTCTGGAAAACAGGATATCTGTCTTCCTTGTCACATGGGATTTCCATGAGGTCTGCCTGCAAGAATGTGAAATAATGTTAAATCTTAGCACAGAGATATGCTATCTTTAACTTTGCACTACATGAGTGTAAATATTAAATAAACATTGGACTGATACTCGAGGTTAAGACCTAATTCTCATTCTTTTCACTTTTAATCTGATATCTATCTTGCATTTTCTTATCTTGGGGAAATCAGCTAACCTTAAACCTTGCAAAACAGTAAGTGTTCTGAAATCTTTTGCGCAGGAAGTTCTTTTGATTTTCCATTGACTTTTTTTCTTCAAAATAAACTGCAATTACTATCTTCACAGCTGCTGGTCACTGCCCCAAACTGGCTGTTTCAATTTAAAATGCACTTGAGGAGGTGGTTTCATCCTTATGACTCAATATTCTCTTTAAATTTAATACTTGTTTGAATTGTAGTTCCAGACTAGCACATGCAGTTTGTGATTTCTGGAACCCTTAAGTCTTCATAAAAAATTACTTCCTTGCCTTTATTTCTTCAGCGAAACCTTCAAGCAAGTTTGAAATCTCTGCATCTGGCATGTAAAAAAACATTTTAGAAACCTGTCTTATAGAAATAAAAAGCACTTTTTTCTCCTCCAATTTGTGTCAAATGAGCACAATGAAATATGCAACAATATTGAATATGTCTTTCACAGAATAAAACATCACAGAGAACAGAAGAAAAATCCTCTTACTAATAAGTAGGGAAATTCTTTCTTACATTATACACTTTCACTGATTGCCAAGATGATGGTCCAAAATGATATTTTCAATCTTCAGGAGCCTCAGGCAAATGGAATAAACTAAATAAGTTTAAACAAGATACCTAAGCCTAACTTTATATGAAAAGGGGAGTTTAGGAATTTAGAAATTCCTAAATCCAGCATTCTGTCCAGTGACATCTTGAAAACCTCCAGAGATGAGGATTTTACCACATTTTTGTTGTTTCAGTGATTAACCCTTCTTACTGCAAAACCTTCTATCCAGATGAAAGCTCTCTTGGTGCAATCTGGACTGCTTGTGCCTTATTTTCTCTCATGTGATTCCTTGTGGAGAAAGAGCCTTTATCCTCTTTGAAACCACTCTTGAAGTACTGGAATGCTCTGATGAAGTGCCTCCTGAGAAAAGGAGGAAATACCTAATGTCTTAAGTCTTTACACAATTTTTCTAGTTCTTTGACTGTCTTCTTGGCTCTCCTTTGGATCAGCTCCAACCTGTTCTTGCCTGCTTTGAGTTGTGGGGCCAGGAAGTGGACACAGTGCTCCAGGTGTGACCCAACAAGTGCTGAGAGGAGTGGGATGATCCCATCTCTATCTCTGCTGGCAGTGCCCCTGCGGATGCAGCCCAGGAGATGTTCCACCTCTGTTGCTGCAGTGCTGACTCATCTGGAGCTTTTTGTCCACCAGGACCCCCAGGCAGCCCTTTTCTCACTTGTTAAACTTTGTTCTGCTCTTGTTAGCTCACTCTTCCAACATGCCTGGTTCTCCCAGTAAGATATCTCCTCTCCCTTCTGAAATGCCCAGCTCATCCCTCAGTTCAGTGTCACCAGCAAGCTTGGTGAGAATATTTTCATTCCCACCATGCCAATGATTTATGAAGACGTTTAATGTTGTGGAGCCCAGTATTGATCCCTGAAACATCATATTTGTAGGAGGTTGCCAGCCTGAGCAAACCCACTGATCATCACTCTCTGAGTACAATGTTACCCAGATTCTATTCAGCTGCCAGACTATCAATCCAGTCTTTATCTTGTGAGTTTGAGTAAGAGATGTCTGGGAAACAGTACCAAATGATTTGCTAAAGTATCTCTAACTTCTATAAAACACTACTAACACTTCTGCTATAGTCTGTTGATTTATGGGATTGCATAAAATTTGCACTTCTAAAGTAATATACTTATTTTATTTCCTGACATTATAAGTTATGCTTCTGTTCCTGTACCCAGTCGTTAAACAACTATAGCAGCTAAACTTGATTCAGGCTAAAATTAAGTAGAACTGATGAGTGTTTTCTGCAGGTCTTCTGATTTGTCTATCAAAGAGATGCTCATCTGTCATCAAGATTTAAACAAATAAATATTTTAGTTCTTTAGGCCTTCCAATTACTGATGATGAAAATGGCCAAAGTGAGGAGCATATTTTAGAAGGTATTCTAAGGAGATAAAAATCCTGCAGCCCTTGTCTGAACAAGAAGGAGTGTGTTTTCATTCATGAGCTGACTGAAGTAATTAGGAAAGAATACTCTGCTCACTGAAGCATGCTTGGAGTTAATGGCCTACAGAAAGAGAAGCAGTGATCTAGGAGGCAAGGAATTCTTGCTGTAGAGCTGTGGGGAGGGCTGTCTGTGCACAGATGGGTGAGTGACACTAAATCATCAATAAGCCATGATGAAGAGGCACAGGAATATTGATTGTTGGTGCATCCCTTGAAAGAAAACTAGCGCTGAAGGCTAAGTGCCTTTAGCTTCCCAAAAAATCACCCCCAGAACACCCCCAGCTCACTACTGCATGTCCTGAATCATTTGCATTTTTATGAATGGTGCATTGATTTTAAATTCCATGTGAAAAATCCCATCTTTCCCAACAGTTTTATGATAACTTTAGTATTGTAGAATACTTGGAGTTGGAGGGGACATTAAATGACCCCTGGGACAAGATATACAAACGTTTGACCACTTTCACTGTAAAAATTCTTCCTTATAGCTAGTGTGGATCTACTATCTTTTAGTTTAAAACCATTACCCCTTGTTCTATAACTAAAAATATTTGTCCTCATCTTTCATATGTCTCCTTTAAGAGTTAAAAGGCTGAAATTAAGTCCCCCTAGATTCCTCTCTTCCCCAGGCTGAACAATGCCAGCTTTCTCAGACTTTTTTTCAAAGGAGAGACTGTCCTAATAGGAGATAGTGCCTTTCACTGTAAGAACTTCTCTTATTAAAGTCATAAAGGCAGTATGGAGTGGGTAAAAATACAGTTCTCTGATGTTTGAGTACAGTAATTTTTTAATTATCCCATTTGCTAAGATACTATTAGGATGGAAGAATAAGGATTTATTTTAACCACAATTTCAAGAATCCATCTACATTTTCAAGTATCAGCCCATCATGTGACTTTATAATAAAAATGAAACCCTCTAATTCATCACTTAATTCAGCAATGACTTCAAAAGCATGAAAGAGACAAAGGTTAGAAATGTGGGGAGAACTTGACACTATTTTTCACTCTCATTTAAGCCCAAAAATTTTTCCTGTCACTCAGCTAGAAATGATACTTTATTAAGTAATATGTGGGAATCTTGCTTTTAGTAGGATTCTCTGTACTATAAAGACAAAGATAAGAAAGGGCAGATGTTTCTCTTCATTACAACATGTTTATAAAGATGTTTCCTTTGATCTGTCAGTCTTCAATCCTTGCCTTGGGAGGTAGATGCCTGAGAGGTACTTCCTTTTGCTCTGTAAATATGGGTCTGCAAATATATAAAATAGATATGTTATATAACATAATCAGAGAATGACAGTTAAGATCTACATTTACTTTTGATAGAAAAGAGACTTTTAGCCAGATTTTAGGAGGAGGGACCAATTACCTGATCAGAGTAAATTCTGGTAACCTCCCCATTGAAGAAAAGAGCTCAAGAATTAGAATACTCTGAAGGGGTTTCACTCTGGCCATTTGTTTAACACATCTTAAGTATTTAAATATTTTCTAAACCAAAGAGGGATTGACAATCCAGCCTTGTGTTAAAGACACTGTCATCTAGTCTGAATGTTTAATCACAGATGCAAAGCAGACAGACAGGGTATAGATGAGAACCTGATGTGGAATTAAATATGCCTTTTAAAATAAGTTAAGAGTCTATACCATTCTGCATTTGATTAACACTTCCTTTGCAAGGTCAGAGCTGATGTTTTTCCTGTGCAAGATAATAAGAATTGCTAAAGTTTGCTTGATCTAAAATGTTTTATTTTTCCCTGGTTTGTATCAAATTTATTTGCATCTTCCCTGAGCAATGTTTAGTTTTAGAATGCTTGGACCATAGTAGTCTGAACCCTGAAAAATTTTCCTAGAATACCCTATACTTGTTCACATAGGTAAGAAATGACATTTTATAGACTCTTAATCTGAGGAATAATGTAAACTGAGTTTTGAACTATTGATTAAATAAAGATAATAGCAGCATCACCTTTAACAGAAAATATTGTTTGCCTGAGGAGGGTATTTTTATATCTAGATGTTCTTTAGATGTTCTTGATTTTTAACTCAGCTGAAAGTTTGGATTCTACATTCTTAACCAGAAGAATTCTTCCACTTCTGGTGAACCTGTAACTGAAAGAGGAGCTTTGCATAGAGGAATCAAAAATATTATCCAGCATAAATTTTGTTCAGTGAAATTGTTAGTATTCACTCAGTGTTTTGTCTTTTTGAGGATCTTCAGGTGTTAAATAATTTTCTGAAATTTCCTGAGAAGATAGTAAACATCTAGTATATCTAAAGATAGTAAAGATAGTTTTATGCCACTTGACAGACTTAAGAAAAGATTAAAATTTTTCTTAAACTCGAATTTTTTTTGGAATTTCACATTATAAGCATTTATTGGTTTCATCCTAATATTTTTAAAAGTTTATTACAGAGATACTGTAAAAGTACAACTCAGTATGATATTACTGTAAAAAACTGCATCTTGAACACTTCCTGCATTTACAAGGTGAAAAAAATACGTTCCTGTGCAGAACTAATTGAGCCCAGAGAACAGCAAAGTTAAAATCTGTGAGAGCAACAGCCCTGCAAACACCATGGCCAGTTATGAAGGAGGAGGCAGGGCAGAGATTCCCTTGCAGCCTGTGGTGCAGCCCATGGAGAGGCATCTTTGCCCCTGCAGCCCGTGGAGGTTCATGGGGGTGCAGAGATGCACCTGCATCCTCTGGAGGTGACCCACGATGGAGCAGGTGGATGCTTGAAGGACATTGGACCAGATGATCCATTGTGATTCCTCCCAGCCTGAACCATTCTGTAATTCTGTGATTTACTGAGAATGCATTAGGTGTAGGAATGAAAGGAAGAACAAACCCAAATGTGAATTAACTCCCATGGAAGCAGTAGGTTAAAAGTTACATGGCTCTGGCTTTGCTTGGAACAATTTACCTTCACAGTGCTGGTCTAAGACTTACATCAGGCATACAGTGGATACAATTCATAACCAAGTCAGATTTCACTATTCATAAAGATATTTACATGTTGGTTACTTATATGTTGCTCCTTTTTGTTATCTTCTAGTGTTCTCATTTGGATTGTGATTAAAACAGATGCTTTTTATGGCTATTTGAGATGACTGCTATTTGCTGAGATTAATTAGAATAAATGACATTGAAAGTTTATATGACTGGAATACAGAATGCCACAACCAAAAAACAAAGATGTAGCTAAAATGCCTCAAGGCTCAGCCATTATGCTGAAGTAAAGATAAGGTATAAGTGTCCAGCTTTGTAATAATAGGCAAAATTAAAAAGAATATAATATACTTTATCATCACTTGAGAAGGGATATTTGACTTGTTATCAATGCCATGAAATGATCTCTGTATTATTAACATCTGATAGCCTGTCCAAATGCAATGAACTAGTTTTCTCAGTTTACTTTAAAGCATGTGAATAAGAACTTATTAATAATAAGCCCAGTACAAACAGTGAAACTCTTCTGTGAAAATTCAAGCTTATAGTAAATATTAGTAACTTTATTGTTCTTTTTTTCAGTTCATTTTTCACAGCTCTTAATTTAGCTTCTTCATTAACTGATATATTTATCATGAAATTCAGTATTAGCAGTTGGAATTCACTAGAAGGGAATCGCACTAATAACCAGATTACCTGCAAATACATAGGGTGGCTTAATTACTATCATGTAGAGCACTTCTTTTTTATTTGTTTTGTTTTGTGTTACTTTAATTCAATAATATAAAATCCATTGAAAATATTTTCTCTTTTCAAAGCATCCAATTTGAGTGGAAAAGGGTTGAGTTTGAAGAACATTAGACTGTGTGACTTCATGTCTCAGTGAGTGTCTGCTGTAAAATCTAATTAGAACATAATTTGTAAATGAAGGCTACAATTTGAAGAGTACAGAAAAGATGCTTTAGAAAAAGTGAAACATTCACTGCTTTTACTTTTATTCAACCAGGTGACACTAAACTGATAACAGTTCTTTGTGGATGGATTCATTCTGCAAAACAAAAAGTTTTTGAAGGATATGGTGTTAAGCTGGTTTTCACGACGTTCATGAGACTTTGAAAGTAAAGGGTATTTACAGAAGTTTTTAAAATATAGTGTAAACTATTTTAGGAATCTGAATAATTACTGAATCATAGAATTGTTAAGGTTGGGAAAGATTTCTAAGACTGCGTCCAGCCCTACACCCAACACTGCCACATTCACTAATGAGCCACAACCCTCAGTGCCACATCTGCATTTCTTGAACACTTCCAGGGATGGTGATTCCACTGCTTCCCTGGGTAGACTGTTCCAATGCCTGACCACTCTTTCAGTGATATTTTCTTTTTTAATATCCAATTTAAAGCTATCCTGATGCAATAACACCTTTATTTTCCTTTAAGGTTAGCTGGTCATATTTCCAAGAAAAATATTTTTTAAACAATGGAAATTTTTGTTCTTCAGTGTTATTCACTTGTAAAAATTAGCTGGGATCTGCTCATCACACACTATCAAGAGTATTCTGCAGTGCTTTTATATGTGGGTTAAATAATGGCAAGAGTACTTCATATTGGAATAATTGTTCTGTTTCCTACACTGAGAAGAGCAACCTGAGAATTTAATTTTCTTCCTATTTTTATATCAGCTGACTTCAGGAAAAGAAAAGATTTAATGTTCTAACACTGAAAATTGGAATGTTAAGGGAGTCTGGAGACTGAACATAAATGAAAAAGCATTCAAAAGGGATCTAAACATCAGCTGTAAGATAATTTTTCCCTTTTTAAAGATAAATATATATATGGTTAAGCTATAATAATTTAACAGTTATAAAAATTCAGCTTTAGCCACTTTATAATCCAACCATATAAAATTCTTAGACATATTAACACAGCAGCATAAAGAGTCACTCTATTTTATATTATGTAAAAAAATTATAGAAATTTAATTCTTCTACAACTGAATTTATTTTCAGGTAGTTAGAGTGTCAATTATACTACAGAGGTCACATTTTTGAATTAGAATTAGAACTTTTGAAGTTTAAAGCCCATACCAGTGATTGATATTGCTGTGCTGGGCTCTGAAGAACCAGTGATGTCAGACATTGATCAGCTGTAAATAAACTACCACAACTGTAATAGGCAATAGGTTTAAATAAGTAAGTGAAGCTACTTCAAAATATGCAGATAATTTTTCACATATTAAGTGTTGTCTGAATCTCTCTCATGTAGGTTTTACACAGATAGGTGTCCTTAAATAAGTTTTTGTTTTCCTTGGGATTTCTGTCTTGGGCCATAACTAATGCGGGATGGTACCACCGTTGCGATAAAGGCCATTTATTGCTCAAATATATCAGATAAGGCACCAGTCTCAAAGGTGTGAGATTTGGAGGAGCAACAAGTCAGCCATAGCTCAAAGGTAGTCACGAGTTTCCTCGTTACACAGCAATCTATAACATTTTGGTCCAATAGACAGCTGACACGGGGTTTGTTTCTACTAAATTGCCTATCACCTTTGCTAAGTTCTGCCACACTGCATCAGTTTTCCATCCAACAGGCTGTTAGCTCACGTACACGTCTTACCTAATACAGTTACTTACTGAAGGCATATTCTTACTTGCAATTATAGGAACACAAGTTTATAATTTTTCTACTTAACGTCTGTGTGCTCTACTGTTGCAAACCTCTGTCCCCAGTCCTGGGGATCACCTGGCTGGCTCCCAGTCCACTGGCAGGGGAGGAGGTCCAATGATGGACAAAGGTAAAAGATGAAGGAAGATCTTTTCTGCAGGACACAGTCCACAGTTTATTCTCGGAACAATCTCCAGGGAAAAAGAGACAGAGGGAGAAATCACAAGGACTTTTAAACTGGGGGAAAAGGGGAGGGGGGGAAACAGGATCCCAGTCAATGGAGTGAAACGGAAGGGGAGGGGCGAGGGGAAGGATCCAACACACCACAGACCCGTGAAGAGAGGGGCAACAGGGAAAAAAACACTTTAGTGCAAACATAACCACTAGCTTAGTGCAACACCACACCCTTCTTAATGTCTTTATCATTACATTAACCCAAGATCCTTCCAAGGTTGCACATTAAACCCTTCAGCACCTGTGGAAGTTTCTATTTTTCCATTTTCCACATTTCTGTAAATCTAAATTTTAAGAAATAGATACCTTAAGCCAGCAACATTGAAGTTACAGTTCTACACCTGCTAGTTTTGCTCATCTTACCCAAGGAAAAAATCATAATAACTTTTATATTCCTTACTACTGGGGACTATTGCAACCTGTATATCATTAATAAATTACAATTTCAAGGGTTTGGATTTTTAAAAAGCCTCTTATATTCTCAATACCCCCTGTTTTGAATTTCTTGCAAATCTTGTGCAAAAGCCACCATGTTCACAGATAAAATGAAGAATAAATAAATCAAGTTCCTCACTGGCCTTTGTGATAAAGTAGGAACAAAATTAAAAGCATAGAAAAAAGTATTTTAACTGGAAATTTTGATAATTAATATTATTAATACTTCTTTTTTAAAATATTGTTGCAGTCCCCAGCCCCACTGTCTCTTTTAGACGTATCCTTAAGGACTCTTTCTGTACTGATATTATTCACTGAAGTTTTATGAAGGCCTTCAAAATTGAAACTGGAAACAAGGTCTCCTTTCTAGCTGATTAGATTGATTTCATTTGTAATCTGTTTGTCCTTTCCGGTTCAGTGAGCCATTAACTCCTTTATGCAAAATGAATTAGGACAGCAGTAATGATACCTTGCAATAAAAGTCTATAATCTGCTGGCCAGGGCATCCACACATGGGCACTTTTCAATAATATTTTCAGGCGCTAGGAGCAGTAAAGAAGGAGGAATAAAACTCCTCAGTGTGTATTCAGCAGTTGATTTCTCAAATAAGATGGGATTGAGGAGCTTATAAAGTGTGAAAAGTAAAGTGAAGAACTCATTTTCCTAGTGCTGTACTTTACAGAAAGGTTGCTTGTGTTACTTTTTGAGGCTTTTCTTTTTTTCTTGGTTTTTTTTGGTTAAGGGTAGACATACAAATATGTACATTATATATATGTGTGTACTTTAATTGCATATAGTGTTGATAATTAACAACAAATTTGAAAAAATTTTAACCTTTAAACCTTTGTGTTTTCAACACTACATTTTAAATCTAGAGGGAAATCTGATATGAGGGGAGAAAAAGAAGGGAAAAAAAAACTGTGAGGAGGGGAATGTTCTGTAATCTGGCTCATTCAGATTGCTCATGACAGAGGACCATTAAAAATTAGTGTATCCCAGAGACTACAGAGGTGCTGCAGTTTGCACAAGACTCTCAAAAAAAATGGAAATGTTTATTTCAGAAGAGGAATCTTGAATTTTTATATGAACAAAAGAAAGGATGCCTGGGTTAACATGACTCATAGAAAAATAAATAATTTCCTGTCGTCTGAAAGGAAAGTACACAGTTCTCTTTATGGAGTAGTGAAGGCACAAAATACTCATAAGTACTAAAAATTTGCTTCTGGTCCCACATTTCCATTCCTTTCCTTCCCTTTGAATGCCCCAGAATTTTAGCTGAGGTTCACAGATAAACCTCATAATTTTAAATCAGTGTTGCTGCAGAAAGAATCCACATTTGTCCCATCCCTGTGCTGGCTTGGGCACAGAGAATTCCCTTCCCTTCCCTTCCCTTCCCTTCCGTTCCCTTCCCTTCCCTTCCCTTCCCTTCCCTTCCCTTCCCTTCCCTTCCCTTCCCTTCCCTTCCCTTCCCTTCCCTTCCCTTCCCTTCCCTTCCCTTCCCTTCCCTTCCCTTCCCTTCCCTTCCCTTCCCTTCCCTTCCCTTCCCTTCCCTTCCCTTCCCTTCCCTTCCCTTCCCTTCCCTTCCCTTCCCTTCCCTTCCCTTCCCTTCCCGCACCTTCCCGCACCTTCCCGCACCTTCCCGCACCTTCCCTTTTGTTAAACTATGGATCAAGATGCCACAATTTGGGAAAAAAAGAAACCAGAATTTACAATATAAGTAAGCATTCAATTTGCTCTAAGAAGAAAATAGTCCAAGGAAGCCTGACTCTAACACCTGAGGTGTAGTGTCAAGCTACACCAGCTTCTGATTCCTTCTGCAGGATAAAATCAATTTGTTGTTGTTGTTACTGTTTTGGTGGCGGTTTTTTGTTATTTTTTTTTTGTTTCCTTGTTTGGGATTTTTTTTGCAATTGCTGAATAGAATAGCAAGGTAATTTTCACCATCATATTTTATCCAATTCTAAAGATATACTTTTCCTCTCTAATATATATTTTTTTGAGGAACTGGAATTGTTTTTATTAGCCACGGCAGGAAGCATATATTAAAAAAACGTTCAATGTTTTTATTCAGACCTGTACTTCAGACTTTTCAGATAACTTATTTATTATCTAATTTACAAACTCTGCTTTCTGGTCTTCTTCCAAAATAAAGAATTAGTTATCTATCACTATTGCAAAGCTTCTTTTGTTCAGTCATTCATGTGATCTTTAAAACAATCTTCAAAATTGCTTTGCAATAAAAAACTTGACCATATTTCTTATCCTTAATGTTATGTCACTTTTTCTTAGCTGCTTTGTTTTGTTTTTGGTTTTTTTTTGGTTTTGGTTTTGTTTTTTTTTTTGTTGTTTTTAAATTCAGAAAGTTTGGTACAAAACGACAATGAAATGAAAAAATAAATAATTATGTCAACATCAAGTCAGCTAATAGTTAAATTCTGAAACTGTGAATTGATGACAATGAATGCAAGTCTTATTTTATATTCTCTGAATTTCATTATCTTTCTGCTCATTTTCTACCAAAATATGCTTTTTCATAATGAAAAGACATATAATATTTTTAGGTCAAAATAATAGCAACCTTTTTTTTTTGCATAAGACCAGGGGAAAATTAAAACTTTCTTGTAGACACAATCCACTGAAATTATTTGAAAAGATCATCTTTGGAAAGTAGTGAACATATTTTGAAATAAAATGACAAAGCCTGAATTTCTATTTTGTGTGTGAATGTACAACTTTACTGTACCAGAGAATTTCTTCTGTACATTAGACAAAATAAAAAAATAAGCAATGACCGTGTGTCCCCTGAGTCAATATTATCATCACGTATTTTATTCTATTTTAATGTATTGTTTTGATTACTTTTTCTTTAGGATTATCATCCTCTCTGTCCAACAAATAAATTTAGAAGACCATTGAAATATTGATGAGTGATTTTTATTATCCTACACACTGAAATATTCTCAGCACCTTAGGATTTTTATTGTGCCTCAAATCCATGTGCATGTATGATAAGCTTTTTATTATGCTTTTCTATCTATTGCATCTTCTCTGGGTGCTATCAGACATATTTTTCAGTCAGATTGATCAGAGTGTGTTCAGAATATAAGTGTATTTCTTTACAAATTTAAGATCTTATCTTCTCATTATAAAAAAGATGGAACAAAATATATTCTCTTTTTTTTTAAGTTCATGTCCTTCCTTCCCAGCTTCATTTTCACATAATTCATCCTGATGACTAAAGGAAAGAGGTACAATCTTGGTGGGTTTTTTTTTTGGATAGCTATTTTTCTTTTTTCATCCTTCAGAGTTATTTGGGTAGGGTATTTCAGGTTTCTAGAAAACTGTATCTTTGCCCATCACACAAAGATCTGGAGCCAGATGATCGTTGAGGTCTGTTCCAATACAAATAATTTCTATGATTCCATAATTAAATGGAACTTGATTAAGTTTGACCTGGAAAATAGGCACTAAACCACATACATCTTAGTTCTGTAAGTAAGTAGTTTAAACCTTGTAAGACACAAACCCCTCTAAATATTTATCTTGAAAAGACTTACAGCTAATTTCACAAATTATCGTTATAATAAAAACAAAATCATTAAACCTTCCATTTAAAATTTCTATTTAATTGTTAAAGTGTAAAACATATAGGAATAAACAGATTAATATAAGGGAAGGAATTAATATTTTGAAAAGAATAATGTTGTCTCCAACTAACAGGTGGTGGAGCTATGTCAAATTATTTCCTGCTTAAAGAAAGGTTTTCATATACTGGGATGGTTTTCACCTTTCACATGGATGCTGTAAATGAGCTGATTTTTCTTCATAGCTAATAAGCATAGCAAAGCCTCTGGTATAAACACCCATGACTTACTGGCAACATACCATAAGTGAAACTTATGTTATAAGTGAAACATCATCAGATAGAATTAATAGAAATGGATGAAATGATGGAATCACACACCAGCTGTTCCACAAATTGAATTACCTGGACATAATGGTGTAGCTTTCTCTTCTAAAGTTCAAGAAACTTAATTGTTATTGAATCATTGTGCACATTCACAGGACTATTTATGTCAAATTAGCAGAAAAAAATTTACACAAAAAAAAAAGGGAGGAAAAGCATAACAGAACTAAAAATTAATCTGTCCCAGAGGAGGTTCCTTCAATCCTTCAAACACATGTATAAAAAAAAACTTAAAAAAAAACACCAAAAAAAGCTTCAAAACAAAAAAAGCAATATAGAATCATAACATAAACATAAAATGGTGCTTTAAGTTTCTGAAATATACGTTGCCATAAAGTCTCCAATATCCTTTCTATTTTCTAAAATATTCAGTCAAAAAAGATATGAGTAGTGTATTTATAGCTCTGGTGGTCTCTTTTTGTTATTCTTTCCTTGATTGCTTATCTGCTGGGAACTGGACTTCCCACTTAACTCATTTATGAAAGGTCACAGCTCATCCTGAAAATTAGCTTGTCCTATTTAAGTGACATAATTTTAGTGGTAATTTCTATTGTGAAATTCGATGTAAATTGCAAGGATTTGAACTTCAGTACAAAATTTGATATTAACTGTAAAACTTTTACATCCTTCTGAAATCGATTGACATTGGGGTCACAGTTTCAAGGTAGAAATTCTGTGTGAATTTTTTGTCTTCTTTTTTTTTTTTCTGTAAACACTTCTTGTTGGAAAGGTTATGCTTAAAGAGATGTGATGAAATTATACTTGCTCTGACTTCTCATTTTATTTCAAAGGGTTTTTATTATTTTTTTTCATAAATTTTTGTTGAGATCTGTGGATTAGGGAAGTAAAAAATTTAGTAGTACATTAATTTTGAATATTTGCAATATGTAGATTTGCAGGTGGAAAGACAAGTGTAACAGTTATACTAATGTTTTTGAAAAATCAAAGTTTTCAGAATATTCAACCCTTCTGTGGACTAAAAATAATGCTTTTCACTAAAAAAAATAATTTAAATAAAATGTTAGCTTTTTTTTTCTGAATTTCATGTCAGTTTCATTATCTCTGCTTATATTTGCTCTTCCAGTTCTTTGCAATCACTGCTTTTGAAACTAAGTAAATTTTAAATGTAAGATGATAATTTGTAATCTGAGAACTCAAATTCCTAAAAGTCCTTTAGGAGACCTGGAGTGCCTCAACCACAAATAGATGCTTCAGTCAATCCCTTTGATATTGAACACAGTATAAAACACTGTGAAGTACTAAAGGCAACAAGGTCAAAATGAGTTGATAAGTGAAGGACTATTCAATTATAATTTCCATGTTCTTGGGTCTGCTCAGTTACTTTTGTAAGGAAAAAAAGGATAAAAATGTGGCACATAAATAGAAAATATATTTATAGGTTTATTTTTAAAAAGGAAGGGGTACTGTAAAAAAGCTCCGATTTGTACAGGATTATTTATTGTACATTAAAATGCTAATAATACTAACCTGTGTTAATGATGATGCCAGAAGGGCATGACTTTGAATTAGACTAATTAAATATATCCTAAAGGAAAGAAGAAAAAAAGAAATTGTGCTTGTCTAAAGTTGAATATATATAATTAAAAAGAGAAGTGTGGCAGAATGTAAATACAATATTATACAGATCTATAATGTGAAGATAGTGCTGTAAGCAATTCAAGGTATTAGATTTATATTTTTTGTCTAATGCTCATAGAATGTAAATGTACATAATTTCATACCTAAATATAAAACAGTCAGTGAGCATTGCTAATATAGAAAGTAAATATGAGTAGCACTACACAAAATTTTAGAAAATACATCCTTCTCTTGTATCCTATTGTGAGACCATCAGCAAGAATCCTTTGGATTCTCATTGTGCACAAAGAAAAATTGGTCTCAGTATGGCCAAAACTCCCCATAAGATCAAATAAACTGTACTTTTGAAAGAGGAATTTAGTTTCCTTATGATGAATGTGAATAAATAACAGATTCATCTCCTATTTTATACAGTTTCCAAAAACTTAGAATGACTGCAATTTAGATGTTAGAAGTTAATTGGAATGAAGAAATAGTGCAGAACATGAAACAAAGCTTAGATTCAGATTGGAAAAGAGAGAGAGCTATTTTGCAAAGAAGGTGTGCTATTTTTATTCCAAACAAATTCTCAGCTAGATCCTTCAAGGGCTTATAAATCTGCAAATTCACCATGAAGGAATATTCTGTTGTAATCATGTTTTGCATTTAAAGTGAAATTTTAATGCATAGCCTAATTTCTCTGGAGGAAAAAATAAAATAAATCAGGATATGTAGAAAATATAGAATTACTTTTTAAACAAACCTGCAGAATCATTGACTTTTGCATGCCATTGTATGCACCTTGTTTGAAAATTCCACACTAAGTTTTAAAATCTTGTCATTAGGATGGACCAGTAGAATTTTCTGCCCTTTCTATGCATGTTTAATTGTCATCGCCTGGTTTGTGATAGTTATGATGATACATCATCTGCAAAGAGAAACATTTGTCCTATTACTGAAGATTTAAGTGTTTCCACTTGCTTAACATCTGTGAAAATTTTTATGTAGAGGAATCAGCTGCAGGGCAGATTTAATTTTCCTCAAGAAAAGAGAGGGAGTGGAAAATAAGATATATTGGCAGCATCCTCAAGCCTTTGCCAGCAGGACCCACAGGCTCATGGTGGGAATTTCTATTCTTTGCCACACAGAGCAAGTTATCAGTGTCTTATACATAGAGTCCATTTAACATTCTTTTTTATATGTTTTACAATTGCCCCCTGGTACTTTTCCTCCCTCCAGGGAAGGGATGAAAGCTGCTTCACAGCACTGATGTGCCCCAGTGTGGCTGGGCCGGGGATCAGACAGATTGGACCCATCCAGGGGGTGTTTGTGGATCCCAGCTCAGCCCTGGACCCACCACAGCCCCACACCTCTGCCCAGGGATGGCAAATACACCCACTACCAACCTGCAGGACAGCAAGGAATGTACAGTGATGTGTAGGGACAATGACAGTGGTTGCTGGTTGGATCATACCATGAATTATCTATTTTTTCTAGCTCAGGAAGGGAAGTTCCTTGTGCTTTTTCAAGGTTTTCATGACATGTGTAAACTAAATTCTGTCACAGGGTTAATGTGGTGCAGATCAGGCAAGAACTCGCCTGGCCTGTAGCAAGGAATGTGAGGCAGCAGATTCCTGTCATATGCACTGCATCCTTAGAGAGGCATTCCAGGATTATTGCCCTAGGACCTGCAGCGTGGATACAGATGGCATTGTCAAGGTTTTAATAATAGTATGGGCTTTAATAATAGTTCACCAGTGAGGGGGTAAGTGCTCAGTAGTTGTGAATGCAGCCATTAATCCCTGTATTTATAAATTTTCAGAATAAAGATATTGGATATATTAAGACCCCAAGGGCATCTGCGTGGAACAGTGCTGGACATTATTTTCCCATCTAGATGGAAGTACTATTTATAATTACCCTCTCCTGAGTTAGACAGACAGCTTTTGATTCATTTAATTGTATTCCTCTTCAAATCTATTTGACTTAATTTCCCCACTGGATATGCTGTGACATAGCATCAAATATGTTCTGAGAATCCAGGCAAATCTTCTGCATGTCTTTCTTATAGTTCTGCAATTATATCAACACCAGAAGAGGGTTGGGATGGCTTGGGACATTTGGTTTCTATGGATACATTATGATTCTAAGTTGCACTCTTATTTCACTCTTTTCCAAGTAGCAGCTATTGACGTTATACATCATTACCAAGTACAGTTATGTGAATGATATTAGGTGCTAACATCACATTTTTATATTTTAAGACTGCAGCTTACCAGCACTACAGGCTCTAAAGTTATTCCACACTCTGCAGCTTGGTTTCCGTGGTTCCTTCACTGTTCACATTCATCAACTAAACAAGTCTTGAACAAAGAAAACCTTTGTGGAAGGTTTTTTAATTGCTTGTTTTTAACCTAAACTGTGCTCCCTTCTGGTTTAGTTTCACAGCTAGTAATTTAGCCTTCGGTTCTGGAATCTTGAGTGACCTCTTTTTGGTCTGATCTTCTCGCTTATAAATTTCTGTAACTGAAAGATGTGCTCCATAATTATCCTGGCCTTGAATACCTGATATTTAGTTCTTTAGTTAGTTTATTGGCTTCAGACATATAAGCCAGCTGAGTCTTTTTTTTTTTTTTTTTTTTTTTTTGTTGTGCCTTCTCTATCCTTTAACAATTATTAATGTCTATCAGTAACACCAAGAAAATAAACTATGGTTCCTATATTAGATCAGACTAGAAAATCATCTTGCCTGATCTCTCTCTGACAGAGGTCAATATCTAAAGCTTCTCAGAAAAATGCAGAGTGATGAAATAAATTCTATTTCCAGGAAAGCAAATTTTGAAGGATTACAAAACCACTAATAAAATCAGAAGGAAGAAATAATCCTTCATAAAATGTTTCAGCTATTTCTCTCTCTTAATGAAAAAAATGATGACATTATCTTATGATTTAAAATAATTAATTTTTAAGTGCTGATTCTTTCTAATAAGATTGTGTCTGGCAGAAGTACCCTTGGATTTTTAAATGACCTTTGCAAGAAATTCAGCTGTTAATATCTGGAGACAAATGTTTAAAGAGACACATAATTTATCTCCTGAAATAGATATGGGTCTAGATGTATCCAACATATCACAGAAGCTTCTAGTTTAGGATTAAAATTATTTAAACTTATAGAGGAGAAAAAAAAAAAAAGTTGTATTTTCTTTAAGGTTACCAGTATTTTAAAAAATTTTGAAACTGGTAAATACTTTTCCTATCCTTTATATGCCTATTCCAACTACTTTTATTGTACAGAATGGGGTCTAGTTTCTAATATTTGATTTTTTAAAGAAAATTAAGAAGTTCTGAGCACTTAAAATTTTTGCTATGTTTAGCAAAATTTTGGAAAAGCGTAAATGGTTATGTATTGAAGATTAACATTTCATGCAACAGACATCATCAAATGTTTGTTTATCACCTCATATTTTGCTAAAATAGAATTCCTCATGGCTTATATCATTATTATCTATTACAGAAATAAAATGTCCTCTTAATTTAAACATTTTAAGGTTTATAATTGCTTCATTAATGAAGATGAAGTTATGACTTTTCTATTTTCTCAGCTGTTTCTCAGCAATGTATTATTTTACAGCTCTTCATTTAAAAGTTAGAGAAAAAAAGCAATTTTGGTTAATAAAACACAGTTTATAACCACCTTTAATGACCATTGTGGTGGAAGCAGCATATGCATCCCTGTAAGCAATATCTTGTGTTGTAGGGTTAAGAAAAAGCATCAGAATTGTAATCTTTATTTTATAAATTTTCTGTTCCTAAACCCAGAAACCTGGTGTTGGGCAAGACTCTACTCAGGATAAAGGCTTTTTATCAATGTATGTAATCATGGAGAATTGTTCTTGTTAATTTTTCCAAGTTTTTTTCTTTAGATCAATCAGGAACTCACATGAACACACACAAACACACAGATCTTGATAAAATAAAATGTCAAAAATTATGCCACGGTAAATAAAAATATCTCACTTGGCACACATTTCTACTTGCAGACACTTGCAGAGACAGGAATAAAATATTTGAGTGAAGACAGAGCTTCTAACTTTGATGAGTTTACAGTCTAGTGTTATTTTGGATATCAATTATGTTTGGTCTTTTGCCAAAAAAGACTACATGACGGAATATTTAAAAATTCAAGTGACCCCATTAAGGCTGTTTTACCCCATTTCCCAAGGAATTTTAATTATTTTTGAATATGTCTATGTAAAGTGCCAGTGAATAATTCCACTTTTTAATAATGAAGTTCTAAGGAGTTTTATAAGCTGTCATGATTAACATTTTCCATATTTTTAATAAAAAACCTTGAGGAAGTAGCTGTATGTACATCCAAGTAATATTACCTAGACAACATTTTACAGGTATATGAAAAATAGAAAAATTCTTAATGGAATCTGTCTTCAGGACTGAAGAGCAATTCTGGAATGCTAATAATAATTGTTACGATTTCAGCTCAAAGGATAAAGGCAACTTCACAACTCTTGATTATTCTAAAAGTATGTGCTTAATTTCCTAGTGGAAGATGAAGAAACATGACCGTTTCTCCTCCACAAATAGAACAGCATTTTCCAGGACAACTGTAATTTAATTTATACCATATAGTTACAATTACTGTACAGAAACTGCCTTCAAAAAAACATTAAAAATCAAGGGAATATATGCATGGTAAAGCTCTGTTTTTGGAGAAGAGGGGAGATATTTTTGTGAAACATAGAGGAGATAATGTCCTAAATCAAAGATACAAACTTATATACATGCGTATATATGGGGAAGATGTGAGAATTGGAAAAAAAAAAGTGCTAGGCCATTTTCACATTTTTAGTTTGAATAATGGAAATACAAATTTTGAGCTACTTTTAATGAAAGATAAGGAGGTAATTGCATGAAAAATATTTAAAGACTTAGATCTAAATAGACCAATTCTTGGAGTTCAACTATAAGGAAAAAATACTAATGGCATATTAAAAGGAGATTCATAATCACAGCATTATATAACCATAAACTGAATGAGCCATGATCTGCATCCTGAAGGTGGCTGGTACTTCCTGTCACTTACATTTACCCACAAATATGCTCTTTTTCTAGTTTAGGGGGTTAGTGACATTGCTTGCTTGTTTGCTTGTTAATTTTTAAATATGGCTGCATTTGAACTTTTGCTTGGTTTGGATTTTTTAAATTTAATTTTCCCAGTATTTTAGGCTGTTACCGAAACTGGTCCATAAATAACGAAATAGAAAACTTTCTCCTTACAAAGCTGCCATTACCATGATGGAACTTAATCTAAACTGATGGAACAAAATAAATAAATAAAAAACAGAAGCAAAAGCTTCTGGAGAAGGATTAGAAATTGGTAGAGGGATGTGACTCGCTGAGGCAGATGTTGAATAAAAAACAAAAAGGCCCCAAAAAATCAAGGTAAGAACCTAATACATGAGAGAGCTCATGTGAACTAGTTTTGTAACCCTTTTAAATAGTGCAGTATAACTCAGTATCAGGGTGAAGTACAAACTCTTTTGTAAGGACACCAAAAAGGTTTGACTTTGGGACTAGCAATGTGATTTTATGTTAATGGATTTGGAAGCTGAATTTAATATCTGGGAATAGCAATTATTTTTCTGAAACAATCTGAGTTAGTTAAATATAGTCAGTGACAGTAGGGAGATAATGTTTAAGTCCCAAGACTAGAATACAATGATTCTTGTGTATCCAAAGCATTACCTGGTGAAAAGCAAAAATGGTAAATATTTACCATTTGTTTAATGGAATAAGGACATAAGCAAATATCTATTTCAAATGGCCCATGAGTAACTTGTTGCTTAGGAAATGAATAAAGGAAACTAACAAACAAAAAATTAAAAAAAACATAAATAAATATGAAGCTGTGTTTTTCAAATACGATGATTCATGAATATAATCTCCCCACTGGGTTTACAATCTACACTTACCAAGTCCCCTGCAAAATTACTTAAAGCTTTAGTTAACAAACAAGTATTATTGCTTCAAGAGACTTAGCAGCCTTCTTAGACAGTTTGCAAAATATGTGTAAAACAGAATTTGGATATATTATTACCCCTCACTATCACTTTTGAGAGAATTTTTATAGCTGTGATTGACTTCAGCTGAACAGCTTCATTCCATTCATTGATTTCAGCTGAGCTGTTGACTTTTTAGTTGCCTCAAAATTACTGATGGAAAAGTTTTTCTAGTTTTGGACTTCTGCTTAAATTTATAAGCAAAGAGAATTTTTTGAGTTTTTTGATGTTGTCTTTATTCTAATATTTTTCTACAAATGAAATGCTTTGCATGACTCAGAAAAATCACTTTTGCATCATGCCTCCTGCAAAATCAGTAACACTTATGAATACCTTGAGAACATTCATCAAAACAGTAACATTTTTATGCATTACATTCAAAATTTGGATAGGATTGGACCTATTAAATTATGATGGGCTACTGCATAAAAACCTAATAAATTAGAGGTTTCCATTTTATTTAGTTCTGACATTAATATGCTTGACCTTATTCCAGTCAGTCACCATTGGAAATATTTTTAAAATCATAGCAGTGGTTTTAAAACAGCACTGCATATTCCAGTATTTTATACACAGGACTAGATTTTTCTTTTTCTTTGGCAGCTTTTTGAAGACACCCAACAACGTTGCTGCAAAGATCATATTTAGAAAGGAATCTTATGAAAGAATGAAACTCTTTGTTTAGTAATATATGGACATTTCCTTGTGCCACTTATACCCACAGCAAAATAATGCCCAGTTCTGAAAACTATTAAGATTGTATGGAGTGACTTTATTACAAAATAAAGAATTCTCTAGTAAAGTTTCATTAATGTACCCTTTATGAGTTGCAAACACAGAAGAAATTCTGAAAGTCTTCTTTTTTTATGACTGAGGTTTTTGAAACAAATGTGTGTTTATTAATCGCATATTTCAGGTAGACTACTGTTATTTGCAAGGGCCAGAAAAGAGTAATTAAATTTAAGAGCAAAATAACTTGGCTGATGTGCTTCTGAACAGAAATTAGCCATGTCTGGAGAAGAGGTAGAGAATATTGCACTTTTTTTTTTTTATTGCTGTTTAAAAAGGAGAAATAAAATAAAGTTAGTGATTTTTGTTCTACTTCTGATAGTGTTTGAAGATGAGACTTGAGACAGGTGTAAATTGCGTATCTCTGAAAAGTAACTTGGGTTGATTTATTTTTCTTTCTCTGTAGTGTAGAGAGATGTCTGTTTTGCCTGCTATTTGGGCAACATACATATCAAAGCACAGAAAAAAATATTTTGCAGGAACAGTTAAAATTCCTTCCTGTTATTTTCTACAATTTTCAGAAGTTGTATTGATTAAGAGGGTTTTGATATTTTCTATAGAATTTTGGTTTCACCATAAGTTATTTAAAAACCCTTTATGTGTGAATGGAGTAGACATTTGAGTAGATGTTTTAAGAAACCTTTCAAGGTTGGACATCTTTGGAACTGTCAGAGATGCTCAGTCTATATTTGATTCCTCAAGGTTACAAAAGCTAGACCTGGGCTTTTTTGTTGGCCTGAAGAGAAGGCTTGGGGGAAGACTTATTTTGCATCCTTTCAGTATCTAATATTTGGATAGAGGAGATGGTATCAGACTTCTTAGAGGTGAACAGCGAGAAAATATAATGCAACTATCACAAGTGGCTGCAACAGAAACCGAAAGGCAACAAAATCCTTTAAAAGCATCACTAAGCACTGCAGCATACTGTTTAGAGTTCTGGGGTATATCCATTCTTGGAGTTTTCCAAATTCATTAGTCCTGATCAAGACAATCTAAGTTTTGATTAGTTTAAATTAAACATTGAGCAGGAGGATGCATGAGGTAACTTCCAGAAATCCCTTTCAAAACTACAAAACTAATTATTCCTTGTAAATAATTATGTAAAGAATTACTTAATGAGATATATAGGATTTGTTGACTTTTGTTTTATTATTTGTTTCTTTTGTACAAATACTTTACTACTATGAAATGCATTGTCTTAGTAGTATTCAAATACTGATAGTTTTCTTGGTATGGTCACACAAAATTACTGCCTAGTTCTAATCATATTGGGTTCCATCAGAAATATCTGGTTTGGTAATTGCTTCTCTCTGATGAATAGCTGCAGTCACTGTGTTGGCAAGTAAGAGTGAAAACCTTGTCATGTAGGTTGTGCTTCTTTTGTTATGACTGCAGCTGACATGTGCTGTGTTCATGTTTGTGTGCCAGCATCAGGCTGAGCAATTTCATCTGCATTCAGATCACATAATCCATCTTTTCCAAGGCCTGTGGAAAGCATCCACTGACCACAGAATCATTTAGGCTGAGGCCTAAGACCTCTGAGAACAAGTCCAACCTTTGACTGATCACCACTGTGTCAACTAAACCACAGCTCTTAGTACCAGATCCAGTCATTTCTTGAACACCTCCAGGGATGACGGCTTCATCACCTCCATGTGCAACCTGTTCCAATGCCTTACAACCCTTTCCATGACTAAATTTCTCCTGATGTCCAACATGAATCTCTGTTGGAGCAAACTGAGGCTGTGAGCTCTGTTCTCTCATCAGTAGCCCAGGAGCAAAGCCTGACCCCCACCTGTATCTGCTCTCCTTTCAGATTGTTAGAGGGTGACAAGATCTCCCCCAAGCTTCCTTTTCTCCAGGCTACACACCCTCAGATCCCTCAGCTGCTCCTCACAGGACTTCACCTGTTGTATTCTGTAGTGATTCCAACACCTCAATGTCTTTCTTGAAATGAAGGGCCCAGAATTGGAATCAGTTGTTGAATCCATTTCCTACATAGATTCTTATTCCACTGCAGACAGAAAGAGTGTAATTTCGAATGTAAATATTTCTGTATGTGTGCCAAATGTTAACAAGCTTCCAATGGCAGAATCAATTGTGAACAGAGTCTGTTAAGCACTATATATTTTGTTTGTTAGATACCTTTCACACATACCTTTATCTAGAGTCTTATTTTAACTACTGCTGATGGAAAATTAAAAGAACACCACTCTAACCACATATAAAATATGATTAGAGTGGTCTTCTCTTCATTTGTCATCAGCAGCAGTAGTGGTCCAGTGTATGAGTGTTCTGGAAGTGTGGTGTTGAGTGAGATGAAAAAGGAATTCAGCAGCAGTGAGCTTAAATTGACTCACTTAGTGTAGTCATTGTCTCACAAGTCTTGTAGCACTGGTTCATTGAAATTCCCATCTATTGTCATCAGTAGCTGTGGAAACTCTTATCCAATAAAAGTATTGTATCAATTCTTTCCAATTTTTACAATGATTGCACTTTTACAGCTGGAATTAAATCTAGCAACTTGTCAAAACCAAGATGATATGCAAAAAAATCCTCATCTTATAGCTTTTAATTGATTTTATAGTGATTTTATAGCTTTAAAATGGCACTGCTGTTTTCTGTTTCCAAAACAGGGAGAAAGTAAAAGCTCTTGTTTTAAGATATAATTAATATATGAAAAAATAAAATGAAGGGTTAAAACAATTGGAAAATTTTAAAACTCCTTTTTGTATGCTCTCATAAAAGTATTTTGAATATTGTTCTGCAGTTGGGTTGTAGATTCAATTATTTTGGGATCATTTTGCATATTATTGTTGGAAATAAGCTGAAAGCTTACACATTTTTGGGGGTTTTTGTTAGTTTGGTTTTAATGTTGTTGTGGATTTGGTATTTTTGCTTTGGTTTGGATTGGTTTCACTGGGGGTTGTTTGAAAATGTGAGCTGCACATGCCAGGCAAAGAATGCACTAAATTTTAGTATTTAATTTATGTTCCAGCTATCAGGCATCAGCCTGTCAGGAGTAATCTTATTATCTCTGGGCTTTTGTCTGAACACTGAGTTTCATACTTTGCTGGCTAAGTTTTCTTAAATTTATTCTTCTGCTGTTCTCAGTCTTAGCTTGAGCTACTGACAGAAATCTTTCTCGTTATTTTCTAATGTCATGTTTTCATTAATTCTCTCTTGCATTCTTGCAAGCAGGCTGACAAGAATGCATAGATCAGAAAACCTCCTGGTATAACCTCTCAGTTATCAAATCCCACAGTCTCATTCCATTATGGATTTTTCCAATTGCAGTGAAATAAAAAAGAACAAGTTATTAACGTAATCAAATTTTAATTTGGTGTTAAAAGAGTACATGTAACAACTTTCTGTTTAAATATTTTATGCATATGCAGTTTCCAGAATCACTGAGGAGAAATGAATATTTTGTCTGGCACTATAGAAAACAGAAAAAGAAGAAAAGAGATGTTGAAAGCAATTTTCTTTTTCTTTGTCAATAGTAATTGGTCAGAGTTGTTTAAATTTATGTCATTTGCACTCTTTTAAATAAACTTGGATAGCACTCAATGTCAATTGTTTTTGAATTTTGCATGACACATTTTGATGGAAGTATTCTTTCCCTATGCCTTCAAAAATTGTGGGTTGGTGATCTCAGACAATTATCATTATCACACAAATCACACACTTACTGCAGTCACTCTGTTCCATTGCTGCCTGATGTCAGACAGAGCTCACACAAGTCTTCCCAACAGGACAGGTAAAATTCTGATTCATGTTCAGTGAATTTAGGGAAGATAAGAAGGAAATAGCTCAAAGGTTGGAAGCTGTCTGAGCAGGACAGGAGGGTTGTGTGCCTTGGCAGGACATAGGGGAGGCTATTTAACACTCTCTTCTCTAACTGGATTAGGATCAGGAAGTTTTGCTTTCTATTTCCTAGGGATTTTAGTTAACAGTGGAACCCAACATTTATTAATTTATTTCTTTGTTGGGGATATCCAGATGACAAAGACATTGAAATAGGAATAGTCTACAAATTTGCAAATCTCTATGGAGCATCTAGTTCCCTTTTCCAGCAAAGAAATTATGGGGAGCTAAACTCCCAAACATTTTTTGAATTCCAAATATTTTTTTGTATCCCAAACTCTTTTTGTAGTTTCCTTTTCTGGACCCTTATTTACCATTCTGTTATCCTAGCACATTTCTCCCAACTCTTTAATTTCCTATTTTCCCATCCTTCTAGCCTGTGTCTTATGCTATAAATCACTGATGACAGAAACAAGCCCTGTACAGAGTGAGGTCCTGGAAATGCTTGATTTTCTGCAGAAATCACTAAGGGAAAAATGTTGAACAGACACAGACATGTGTCAGCTGGAAAGCTTCCTGCTGTGCAAGGCAAACATTTTTGTACAGATTTGCTTTAATGTGCATGTTCCTTGCTGTTGAACTTGGAACAGGATTGGTTGGGGCCTCAATCTAGATAGCTGGTAAGTCATGTGAACTACCTGTGAATCACAGCTTGGTTTCCTCTGCACAGAAAATTTTCAGGGAAATCTTCCAACATTTTCATGATTACCTGAAACAAACACTTTTGTTTCTTTACCATCATTTGTGTAGCTCTTCCTACCAGCTGAGCAGCCCTCCCCAGACTTAACTGGAGTAATCAGGATTTTTTCTTCCTTTTCCTTTCCCTTCTGCTTATGTTTTCAGAGCATTTATATGTCATTAAAGTGACCAATTATTTTTTTCCCCCCAAGATGTCTTCAAGCTGTTTTCTGAGTGATTCATTGGTCACCTGAGCCTTCTTAAGGCTTTAAGCCCAAAAAACATGGACAGTGAGAATGGAACTGGGATATTTATTTTAAAATTACAAATTTCATTATTCTTCAGAAATACCTTATCAGGAAAAGTTTTATAATGGAAAATGTTGTTAAGGACCTCAGCTGCCTAAGGAAGTGGAGGAGTCTTGAACCTGGAGGTGTTCAAGAAAGAGCTGGACATGGCACTTGGTGTCTTAGGTGGTGATCAGTCAAGAGTTGGACTCAGTTATCCTGGAGGTAAATTCCAACCCTAATGATTCTGTCATTCTGTGATTCTGTGATTAACAGAGTTTCTTTAGGTGAATGGCAGTGTATATGTTAGAAATAAATTTTTATTTATGTGCAAAATTTTTGAATTCATCATTCAAATTAATTGTAAAGAAAAAGAAACCTTTGGAACTTTTTACTTCACAGCAGCAGCTTAGTTGCATATTTGCTATTATATCTTCAAAGGTTCCTGCTTCATAACCTTTTCAACAGACTGGGGGCTAATTAATTCTTAAGGAAAAGTTCTCTGATCATGGTTGAGGGTGACCTGTCTTTTTTTGTACTTCAGACTGACTTGGGGTATTATGAAACACTGTATCTGGTTCTTAATAGTCATGTCATACTGCATTAAGTCATACAATACTATCCTGAAAAGATTGATGCAATGATTTATATCATATCTTGATCTGTCAGTCAGGGAAATAGAGCATATACAGACGGATCTTATCTGTAAAAATGGCTTGTGTATGTGGAGTTTTAAGAAAAAAAAATAATCATGAAAACCACAGAACTTAAGAAAAATTGCTTTTATGCTAAGTATAATGTTTAGAATAATCTTTTAGACTGACATATGTTTGATAAGATATGATAAATTTGTTTAAATTAGGATAGTATTATCTATATGACAAATAAAGAGTCCTTGCTGTAGAAAGAGCTGTTAGGGGTATATTTTGAGCAATATACAACAGGAATCTTCACAGTAACTTTTGAGGACCTATTGGAGTCTAACATCTTAAAATTTAAGAATTAAATGCAGTTTGTGGGGAATACTCTAGCCAAAACTGTCTTTTGGTTTATTTCTTCTTATTTGGTGTTACTGGTACCAATACCAAAAAAATATTCACAAAGAAACTGGGAGAAAAAACTGAAATCTTTAAGATTTCATCTATACGATAGATGTAGACAAAATTACCTGAGCACAGAACAATAAGGAACTGCCTGTTAGTTGCTAGCTATTTTAAATGTATAAAACTTCATTTTCTGTTGGTAGTTAATAAATTTTAGGCCCATTTTCATGGCTAATCAACTTTTCTTCAATGTGTCTAAGTATGTGAGCAATAAACACTAAAGGCATTTTTGGTAAGGATAGTTGGCAAATCTATGGATTTGTCTTCGGCTCCTAAGCTGAAAGAGTTTATGGTGAGTATTCAGTCATATAGGTTCTGTACAGCATTTGATGGTGTCCATGACTCCCAGCTCCATTAAGAGATTTTGAGGTCTCAAGAAGCAACAACTGCTTAAGGCAAGTATGAAAAATTGTATTTTATACAAAAAAGGCTGTAAGACACTAAAGATGAAATTTGCTACTAACTTGAAAGCCATGTCCTAGATTTTTGAAAGACATTGCTCAGGATGATGTCTTATTTCCATGTCTTAATGCCATTTCTTCTAGTTATATATTTTATTTTTTTTCTGTCATTACAACATTTCTTAGAGAATAGTAAGAGCTGCTTGTGTTCAAGGTAAGCATATTTTCAATTTTCTATTTTTTAGCAGAAATTCTGAAATCAATAATGGCTGAAGACAATTATGTTGATGGATTTCCTGGTTAATGTGTCAATTTACTAATTAATTTAACTACTTCACAGTAATTTGCAAGGAGCTGGTTATAAATTACTTATATTACAGATGAAATCCTGGAATTAATAAGAGGAAACTCTTCCCAGGATTTTAGTCCTTTGTATGAAAATAAACTATAATTTATAATAAAAGTAGAATTTGCACATTAGAGGGTGTTAATTTTTATGTACTTCTATGAAAGTAATGTGGCAATAGGACATTTTTCATATTTTCTGTCCCAGTTATTTTCCTGCCCTGGATTTTATGAATGTCTCATAATTAGATGATCACCCCTGTTGCCATGTTCTATTTTTACATCAAATGTAATTTATTTTGCTGAATGAAACATTAGAAACAATATTTTAGAACATCTCAGCTACTGTAAAAAATGTACTTTATCAAAAAAAGTCACATTGGTTGATTTCTTGAAAAAAAAGCACGTCCCTCCCCGGCTCTTTTACATGTGTAGCTTTTAAATGTTCTCTGTCTACTCTCTACTGTCTACTGAAAATATTAAACAGATAAATACTGTTTAATGTGGAAATCACCAATTTTTTTTTTAATGAATAGTTGAATTTATATTTAGCTCCCTGTGGCAGTTACAGAGTTAGACGTACATTTGGCCCATATTAAGACTTTAGGATGA
Source organism: Pseudopodoces humilis (assembly GCF_049639895.1). NCBI lineage: Eukaryota > Metazoa > Chordata > Aves > Passeriformes > Paridae > Pseudopodoces > Pseudopodoces humilis. The sequence goes on from NC_142201.1 coordinate 99,645,757, forward strand.
CAAATGCATGGAGATTTTTTAATGCTATAAAATAAAGATGCCTTCAAGAAATACAAGGGTCAGTAGATAATAATAAGATCAAAGACCTAACATAGTAATTAATATTAAATAAGTGCAAGTGTTTTCTGTAGTCAATTCTTCAGAAATCAATAGCAGGTGGGCAGCAATATAAGAATTTCTCTGTGTAACAGAGGTTGGATGTGGCTTTTGTTCAACATCAGAATGAGGATATTAAAAAGAAGTAGCTTCTAAAATTGCCATAAAAGCATTACTAAATTATCCTGTTTTTTTTTCTAATGGGCCTTTATTTTTTCACAGAATAAACATATAAGTCATAATAACTTTTTTACCACATACTGTGGCACATCCATTTTGTAATAGCAAAAACTAAAAGTGATTATGTGGCTGAATTTTTCACTTTGTTTATTTGAAATGACTTTAATAATTTGAGATTCCATTGTCTCTTAAGATTCCTACAAAGAAAATGTTATTGCCAGATAACAAAATCTTATATTTTTACCCTAAAAGCAATTACATGATCTATGTTTTGTTGTTTGTATTTTTTTTTTTAAAACAAAGATCTCCAAAAAACTTGAAGTTTTAATTCTAATTACACTGAGTTGGACTTTCCTGGAATTTAGCTCAAGAGATGCAATTTTTCATAGCTCCTCAGTTTACCTCTTTTGACTTTGTACTCAAATAACAATGTGTCACAGAATCAAATAACAACTAATACCCATCCAAGAATTTTAAATTTGGTTTGATTTGGGTTGAGTTAGGTTGTGTGGTTTATTTTTAATAGTTCTATAGTATATTTAACTCAATTTCAGTCTTCATTTTGGTGACAGGAAAGCCAATGTAGTGTACAGAAAGCTGATGTTTCATTTACTACTCCTCCTTGGAAGACCTTTTGCCAAAATTCAAGACCAATGATATAACTCTTTATGTAGAAAGAGGAATAGCATACAAAGCCAAGGGGTGTCACAATCTGCTCATAAAGGCCCAAGAATCCTGTTGCCTCCAGTCATGTTAGCTGAACTCAGGACTCTATCCCAACTAATGAAAAAGGTATAAATATAACAAAATTTTGTGTTTTGTGGGTAAGCTGTCTTGGTTTTGGAAGACAGGTGTCTGCTAGGGAGGGCAGAAGCCTCCCTTGGAATGAAAATGTAGACCTCCCTCTGAATTATTATAATTTTGAAATCAAGTGCTCTCAGGCAGAGATCTGGGGATAGGAATAACAGTTCTTTACCAGTGTGTATAACAAGGCACACAAACAACAATAACTACAGCATTAGCAAGAAAACAGAACCAGGGACCCCGGGACAGCCTTCTCGGCCGAGACGGGAAGGGATGGAGGAGAGGCTTTGCTTCACAAACCCCTCAGGCAGTCAGTCCCGGTGCTCCTGCAGGGCTCTGAGGAACACTCAGCTGGAACAGCAGGGATGAGCTGAGATCCTGGGCTGGTGGCTGAGGTGGATCAGCAGCTCCGTGGCGGTGGCTGGCACTGCCACACGTCCCGGCAGGACAGGGGGTGAGAGGCCCAGAGATGAAGAAGAAGGAGAAGGAGAAGAAGAAGCATCAGCTCTGTCTGGGTGATGGCAAATTCCCTTCCCTCTGCATCAACAGCTCCCAGCAAAGTGTCCTTCTCTGAAGCTGGAGAAGCCAGCAAAACTGTCCTCTCCCTCCCTTTTTCCTGCCATCCTTCCTCCATGGGCCCAGCCGAACACTTTGTGTTTCTCAAGCACACACCAAGTATGCGCAGTCAGGTTTTCCCCATAATTAATGGGTAAAAATTCCACAGGTGAGCCAGAACTAAAAGAAGGATACCTAACCCCCAACATAATAATGCATAGCAATTTAAGTTGTATGGTTATGGGAGCAAAGGTGAAAAAATTGGAAAATAATGGATAATGCCTTAACCCTTGCAGTATGTCCTTATAGTTCATTAATGTCAATTAATCTTCAATTTAATATCTGATCACTTAAATGGAAAGCAATTTATAATTGTAATTGTAAATTGTGAGTTGCTTGATTATGAAGGAAATATCTTGGAACAAAGGGAGTACCATTATATATTTGACTTATTATATATATATATAAGTACCACTTACTGTTGTTATATAATTAATTTCAGTGACCACGTAGTTGAAATTTAAAGCAGGATTTGCCATTGTATTCTTTGATTCTGTATAGCTTACAGCCTCTAAACTCTGAACTTCAAAGAGTGACAAGAATTTTATTAAGTCTTGAAGACTAATTTATCTTATTCAAAGTCAAGTACATCAGAATATTAAGTTTTCTCACCTCTCTGACATCAACAGTTGCATTAGCTAGTTGTTTGTTTGAAGTTGCTATGAGAGCCTTTGCAAAAAATAGGGGCAGCAAAATATCTGCTGTTTTCAATTTCAAAGTACTTCCCATTCTAATATATGGAATATTAGCTTTTGTCTGCTAGTGTGGAAAAAAAAAGAATTAATAGAAGATATATACATACTGTAACAATTGCAATAATTTCATTTTGAAATTACTTTGTATAATTTTTTATTACACAACTCTGAATTAGAAAGAACAAATTCAGTCTCTTTCTCTTTAAAGTAGAAAATTCTGCTTGACAGACTGTAATATATACATGACCAAACTTATATATGGTATATATATTATCATATTATACTCACCCTATGAGCAATTCAAACTTCACCAGTAACTGAACTGTGATTGTAAAGCATGAGTGTTTGGTCCTTTTTCCTTTTTAAATTTCATTACCAAAAAAATCTCTCTGTCTCTATCTTAAATAGTCTATTTGTACACCAATCTATTGGATTTTTCTTTGTAAATTTGGAACCTGTTTGCATTTTCAAACTCAAGGATTTGTAAAATGTATTTTATTAAAAGTTATATAGGATGTGAAGTGGCAAAATACATAATTCCTTCCTTCCTTCCCCAAATTTTTTGGGTTCTCATTCCAGACTTGGGGGTTCTCATTCCAGATTTTGGGGTTCACATCCCAAGTTTTTTGGGGTTCCAAATTCAGTTTTTTGGGTTCTAGGCTCTTTTTTGAGGTTTTAGACTCAGCATTTTTTGGTTCTAGACTCAGAATGTTGGAGGGCCTAGACTAAGAATTTTGGAGGGCATAGACTCTGGATTTTTGGGTGTTCTAGACTCTGTTTTGAGGTTCTAGGCTCAGATTTTTGGGGTTCCAGGCCCAAATTTTTTTGTGTTCTCATCCCACATTTTTGGGGTTCCAGGCCCAAATTTTTGGGGTTCCTACCCTAACCCTTCTCATCCCAAGTTTTTGGGGTTATCATCTAAATTTGTTTGGGGTTCTAGGCTCTGTTTATTGGGTTCCAGACTCAGAATTTCGGGCTTCCAGACTCAGAATCTCGGGGTTCTAGACTCAGAGTTTTTGGGGTTCCAGACTCAGGATTTCGGGGTTCTAGACTCAGAATTCTGGGGTTCTAGGCTCAGAGTTTTTGGGGTTCTGGGATCTGTTTTCAGGGTTCCAGACTCAGAATTTTGGGTTTCTAGGCTCTGCATTTGGGGTTCCGGGCTCTGCATTTGGGGTTCCAGACTCAGGATTTCGGGGTTCTAGACTCAGGATTCTGGGGTTCTAGGCTCAGAGTTTTTGGGGTTCTGGGCTCTGCGTTTGGGGTTCCAGACTCAGAATTTCGGGGTTCCAGACTCAGAATTCTGAGGTTCTAGGCTCAGAGTTTTTGGGGTTCTGGGATCTGTTTTTGGGGTTCCAGACTCAGAATTTTGGGTTTCTAGGCTCTGCATTTGGGGTTCCGGGCTCTGCATTTGGGGTTCCAGACTCAGAATTTCGGGCTTCCAGACTCGGAATCTCAGGGTTCTAGACTCAAAGTTTTTGGGGTTCCAGACTCAGGATTTCGGGGTTCTAGACTCAATTTTGGGGTTCTGGGCTCTGCATTTGGGGTTCCAGACTCAGAATTTTGGGGTTCTAGACTCAGAATGTCAGGGTTCTGTGCTCTGGTTTTTGGGGGTTCTAGACTCAGAATTTTGGAGGGTCTAGACTCTGGATTTTTTGGGGGTTCTAGACTCTGTTTTGAGGTTCTAGGCTCAGATTTTTGGGGTTTTTATCCTAAATTTTTCAGGTTCCAGCCCAAATTTTTTGGGATTCTCTACCCTAACCCTTCTCATCCCAAATTTTTGGGGTTCTTATCTTAAATTTTTGGGGTTCCAGGCTCAGATTTTTGGGGTTCCAGGCCCAAATTTTTGGGGTTCTCATCCCAAATTGGATGCCACCAAAGCCCTTGGAGCCGCCATTCCCAGCGGAGCGAGCTCAGGAAGCTCGGCCTGAGCACAAAGGCATGCATACAGCCCCGGGAATGGGATCAGGATCCTGGGAAAATTGGGAGAGGAGACACGAAAAGGGAATTGGGGACCCTGGGACAGAGGGAAAGGGATGAGGGAACGGGAGAGGGGATGGGAAGAGATTCCTGCTGCAACCGGGGGGAAATCCAGCTAAATTCCCAGTGAAATGGGGGAAATCCAGTGAAATTCCCACTGAAATGGGGGAAAACCAGCGAAATTCCCACGGAAATGGGGGAGATCAGTGAAATTCCCAGTGAAATGAGGGAAATCCAGTGAAATTCCACCGAAACGGGGGAAATCCATTGAAATTCCTCCCAGCATTTGGGCATCGCTTCTTTGGACTTCCAAAAATTCCCCGAAAAGCCAGCGGGGTTTGGGATCTCGGGCTGTGCCGGGCGCAGGGAGGAGGAATTCCTGGGATTGCTCCAGGTTGATTTCCAGCTGCCATCGCTGAACCCCAAATGCTGGGAATTCCAGGGCTCCCGGCCTTTTCCCACCCCACAAATCCCGGGATTTGCAGCCGGGCTGTGCCCGCAGCTGGAGCCAGATTCTGGGAATTGGGAGATTCCCTCTGGAATTCTGCTCAAATTCCCTCAGCTCCAGCCTGGGAGTGGGAAAAGGGAGGAAAAACTTCCCCTAATCCATAAAATTGGTGGGAGAGGATGGAAACCTCTAAAGCGATGACGCCACCGGCCTGGAAGAGCTCGGCCTTCCCTGTGTCCCACCCTAGGATTAACTAATTAATTAATTAATTGGATTAATTACCCAGGTTAATCACAGCTGAGGCAGCGCTGGGACCGATCCCGTTTTTCACCTGAAAAATCCATCCCTGCCTTTATCCCAGCACTGCTCGGGGGGGAGGAAAATTTCTTTTCCAGCCCAGAAAATTCCATATTTTTCCCATGGAATTGGGGTTTTTCCCTGCCCTGCTGGGGGCTCCTGTTCCCCCCAGAGGGTGCCCGGGATTTGGATGTTTTTCCCCAAGAAAATTCCCAAGATTTTCCCTGAATTCCCAGCTCAGGGAGCTGCCAGGCCTCGGACAGATGTTTTCCATAAATAACCAAACAAGGAGCGCACGGGAACAGGGAAAGCAAATCCAATTAGGCCAGAGGAATTCTCTGGAAAAGGGATGCACTTTCATTATCAAAATACCAGATTTTACCTCCGGATTCCGTTTTTTTTTTCCCAGAAAAAAACCTGGCAGGGAGCGAGTCCCTCTCTCCCTAAATCCCGGCCCAATCTCCTCATCCCAACCCCTCAGAAAAGAGATCGGGAACAGCTGAGCCAAAAAAAATAAGCAAAATAAAAGCAGGGAGAAAAGGGTTTTGCCAAGGGGAGGGGGAAAGCTTCGGAATTCTCTGGATTTGCTCAAACAAAAATTGATTTTTCTGCCGTTGGGATTTTGGCTCGTGATCCCCTGGGACAGGGATTTGCAGGGTGGGTTTCACTCAAATGGACAATTTGTTGCTTTAATTCACTAAAACCTCAAAAGCCACAGCGGGAGCCGATCCCAGCCTTTTCCACCCCACAAATCCCTTCCCTCCCCTCCCCGCACCTTCCCTTCCCGCACCTTCCCTTCCCGCACCTTCCCTTCCCGCACCTTCCCTTCCCGCACCTTCCCGCACCTTCCTCCTTTTTTCATATTTTTGTCCCTTCCCCTAATCTTGACTCCTATTTAACACTTAGGCATAGAAGCCCATCATGATTTTTATATAATATCAGTGTTACTTTAACGAAATAGACAATCGCACGGTGGCTCGAATGCTCACAACTCTTTTTTGAGGAAACCCAGTCAGTGAGTGGAACAGGGGCAACAAGTAGGTGATGATACACAAGAATTGTCTGTAGGCTTCCAATATGTTTTTTTGATTATATTCTTATATTTTTAATGTGATCTGACTAAAATACTAGCAAGTTTGTCTCCTGTGTTGTGTTAAATTTAGCCTGAAACCTTTCTACTAAAATCTGGAAGCCATATGGTCTTGTTAGTACTTAAATAAGAGACTTCCCAAGAAAACTCTGATGCGGCAGCATGAGGCTGTTCAGCTTCATTCCCTTCTGTTTTTCTCACATTAATCCTTGTTTTGAACAAAGGTACTGGCAGTACTTCAGTAACATTTCAATGCAGTTTCAAATGATTTGAGATTTAGACCTGTAGTAATTTGTAACCTCAAAGTTAATTTTTTCTCTTACCAAGAAGTGACTGATTTTAATGGAATGGTGGTGTTTCCTTGATCTTGTGAATTTTTGTTTGTTTGCTAATGACCTTAAATCCATGCTCATGATTGCAATGTATAGGTGTTGATGGAGGGTTTATCTTTTAGGCAGTGTTCTTTGACAAAATGTTTGTCTGAACATCAAGTAGAGGAGACAACAGATGGATGAAAAATTGCATGAATTAGGTAGAAATTACTGTAATAATTTTCTATACAATTAGGTTAAATATATTGACGTGTTATATGTATTTTATAACCATCTTTGGTAAAATATTAATAATTTCCATTTAATATTTGAAAGATAAAATCTGGTCTCAGGAAAATCCTGATTGTCAACAGATTCTGTACCTGCTAGCCCAGTTTATAGTACTTTTCAAAACACTATGATAAAATGGACAAACCCAATCAAAAAGACCATAAATTATGGCAAGGGGCAGTGGAAAAAGAGGTAGTTGTACATGTAAAATCTGTATAAATTTCAGTCTTCTTTTGTTGATGCCTGCTAATGACTAATTTGGATGATGCTTGGCTTTGAGAATTTGAAATTTGGCTTCAGGTGTTGTAATTTTTGGTTTGAGCACCATTGGTGATACCAAAAAAGGAACTGGTTGCCTGTTTACAATAAAACTTCCAAGTCCCTGTCGTGGTTTTAAAACAGTAACTAAAAAAATTACTTATTTCTTCCTGTGAGATATGGATTAGAACAAGAGCAAAACAGGCTTAAAACTTAAAAAGGAATAAAGAAAGTTTATTAACAAACTACAAGAATAAGAACACCAGAATAAACTTCCAGAAAACCCTTTTTATCCCCTACTACCCACCATTCCCTTGTTCACATGACAACAGAGACAAAAACTTTGGAACTTTGGTGTTTAAATCAGTCCCAATTCCTGTTAGAGTCTTTTCATCAGTCTTTGTAGAGAAACAGAAGTCTTCTTCTGCTAATCTATGGAGTTTCTCACAAGAAAAACTATTTCTATTATGGCTTTCTATTTTTCTGATGCTAGCTGCCCAGAAATCTTGTCATCAGAATTCACTCCTCCCATTTCACATCACTCTGAGGTGTGTATGGTCCATGAGTCTAGGTATATCATTTTAAGGATGAGTTATTCAAAGGCAAAAGTCTTCTTCATCTGTCTTTGTGAGCTCCACTGGAAAACAGTTTTCTCATTGCCCCCCAAGACTTCAAATTTTCGCTTCACTCTGTTCCAGCACTTCACTGGATCACAATTACTCCACTTTTTACTCAAAATCCACACTTTGAATACTCTATTCCTCCCTATATACTCTGTCATGAATTAAAGGAGTTTTTTCAAGACCTTATTGTCCATCTCCATAATTTTAACAGAAAAATATTTCAGCTTATAAAGCATCTCCCTATTCTCTACCTCTTCTGAAGCTTAATTCTTTTCTTTACTGTCTCTGATAGTTTATAAAGTCTCTTTACGTGTTGATTACTCTCTTTTTCTCTCTCTGGATAAAAGGATTAATCTGCAAGTCTCATCTGGGTAATGAAAAGGTTAAAATCTTGCCCAGGCTTTGTAGATGGTTCTGTGATCTCTGCCGGAGCAGCGGCTGGAGCTGTCTGCGATGGAAGATTCTTCATGGCTGCTCTGGAGAGCGTGGTCACTGTCTCAGCCCACCGCAGGTCCAAAGCTTTTTTTCCTTTCTTTACTCAGCAGTCTCTGGTGAATTCAGTCACAGCAAAAACTGCAGCTGAGCCAGGGACCGGCCTGGCCCGGCCAGAGCCCGGGGCAAGCCCCGCAGGCCCCATCTCCCGGCCGGGAGCCGCTGGGCCCAGCCCAGCCCCTGCCTGGGCCACATGGCCTGGGCAGGGAACGGGAGGCCAGCCGGAGCTCTGGTACCTTTCACAGCCAGGAAACCAAGAGAGCAAGAGTGCTCTGACTTCACATCTTAAGGAGGTGTTCACAAGTTGACTTAACTTTTTAATGGTCAAAACTGCTGTCAATTCTTAGAAGTGACTGATAATTGGTCAGGAGGAAAGACTCCCATCAGCCACCATCAGCTTCAACTTTCCTTAGCTCCCAAAGCTATCTTAAAGGTAAAGCCACTCCATGACAGTCCCTTAGCTCCTGTGGATTTGAGACTCCTTTGAAATGTAGCTGAGAATTTGCTTTTTCAATAAACACAGAGACATTCAAAGAGCTGGGTTTATTTTTCTGTTCTTAAGAGTGTGACAAAATTATCTCTTAGTGGGAAAATCATAACTAGAAATTATCAAAAAAAATTTAGGATTACATAAGGGCTTAATATTTTGCATTTTAGATACCACCAGTTATTTCAATCAAACCTTAATGATTTCAGGGCATGGAAAGAAAGCTGAAGGAGCTGCTTTGATCCTCCAATTTAAAGATTTCAGATTACTGTATGCTGATGACATTTAACACCTTAATCCTATTTTAAAATAGAAATGTATTTTTCAACCACATTGCAATTAGATTAACAGAGACTGCTTTGTTTTCTTTGCCAATTTCCAGTGAAAATAAAAGGTATCTAAGATTTATATTGAATATTTGCACACTGTGCAACAAATTGAAAAATCACTGGATTTATAAGAGAACCATTTAAATGAGTAAGTGATTCAATTTCTGAATTAGGTAAGAAGATTAATCCATATTTTCAAAGATCAAACCTTAAAATGATCTGCCTCAGCTTTATTGCCTATAGTAGGTTGGATTCTTCTACACTTTATGAATAGAAGCCTACAAATTATGAAAGCATTCTTTAAGTTCGCTTTTATCTCCTATTACACATGCTATTTTCTACCTATTGACTAGTAGCCCCCATTATTTAATTTATTGAAGGTATTTTTAAAACTTGAAAAGGAAGGGGTAGTGTATTATTCCTTCAGAGGGGTGAAAAACAAGAAAAGGAAAATAGCTGGAGTCAGTAACAATGCAGGAAACAGAGGAAAGAAATGACAGAAGTAGGAACTGTGTTCTGCCTGTGAACTGTGTTTTGAGCTTTGAAGGGGTGAAGGGTCAGGAGGGGAAGCCATAGGAGAGGCAGCTGAGGGCACTTGGTCTGTTCAGCCTGGAACAGAGGAGACTGAGGGAAGACCTCACTGCAGCTGCAACTTCCTTGAGAGGGGAAGAGGAGGGGCTGCCTATCCAGCTGCTAGCTTATTCCCTGTGCTCAGCAGAGCAGGAGAAGAGACGAGGATGGAAAAGCTTAGGGCAGTGATAAAGAGGAGATCACTGACCAGTTCTCATCATGAGTAAAAACAGACTCATCTTGGGGTAAATTAATTTATTTTATTGTCAATTAAATTAGATTTAGATGGTGAGAAACAAAGACAAAACCTAAAACAACTTTCAATTACTCCCTCCTCCTCCCAAGACCAATGTTAGTCCCTCATTCCCAACTCTTCCACCTGCTTCCCTTGAGTGGTGTGGAGGGGGTTGTGGTTAGTCTATGAGAGGTTTTCTCTGCACTTCCTTCCTCTTCAGACCTTTCACCTAATCTAGCATAAGTCTTTCCCATGGGATGCAGTTTCCCTCAGGACATATCCACATACACCATCATGGTACCCTGCTCCATCATTGACCGCTCCAAGGGTCACACTGCAATACCAGCTCCTCTTTGGTTTCTCCAGGGGCTGTGGGGGCAACTCTACTCTGGCACCTGGAGCTCCTCTTCCCCTCCTCTTTCTCTCACCTAGGTTTGGCTTCTTTTTCTTCTTCACAATAAGAAAATAATTTCATTCGTTTCTCTCAATGATTTCATGACAAATTAGTACAAATACACATAACAGGAAATTCATCTTTCCGTGTAAGGAAATCAGAAATTCTGTGATATTGCTGTATGGTCTTTGGAAACTGAAAATACATAAATCATGAAAAAAACATAGTAACACCATCAAGTGAAAAGTAATTTACAATTTATTTAGATTAGTCATTTGTTTAAGGATTCAAACGTTTTTGTCACCACTGTTTGCTCTCTGAAGAGATTTCCAGAAATTATTTTGTTCACAGAGCTCTGGCAGGTGAAAAAGTGAAGCCTTGTCTATCAAATTTGACATTTCATGCAATTACTCTTTTAAATACCATCTTTCTATAAAAAGCATTTCCCAATTTCTGTCTGTGCTGTGTCTACATTGTTTTTGAAAGGCATGCTATGATCTTGTCTAATTTTTGCAAGGGTGATTGGCAGGGAGGTCAGGATATGCCCCCAGTGGTCACTGACTTCCTTGTGACTGATCAGAACTGGCAAGTCAGCAGCTGCCAGCAGAGAGTTGTCTTGGAAAGATTTGGAGCACAAGTATCAACTTAGCTTCAGTGTTTTGTTTTTTTAGGGTGTCCCCTTCTGCCCTCCTTTGGCACCTCCCAGGGGAAAGATGTTGGATGTTCTCTCTCCAGCTGACTCTTGACAAATGAAGTGCACATTTGTGAAGTCTCTACAATTTTCTGAGATGAGTATTCTATCTACTCCATTCTTTCTCAAATCAGCCATGTAAGTAAGAAGCCTAACCCAGTATTTAATTAAATCATGTGCATGAGGTTCATTTTCTATTTGATTAGTATTTTTCCCAGTTTTCAGGAGACTGAATGGTAGGTCTGTATAAGCAATAAGATTTGTCAAATGCTTTCTTCTACCTTCTCACCAATCATTACTAGAACCAAAATAAAGCAAAAAGAAAACAAATAGCCCTTAAAAGGGTGAGTAAATAGAATATCCTAATTACTGTTGTTTACTCAATTACACCCTCTAATATTTAATCTTAGAACTAGTTTATGCATCTAAAAATTATAAAATTCTAGCGTGTCTGCCATTAATTTATATCTTTCTAAATAATTAAGTGGTCTAAAATTTTTAATTAATAATTTATTTTTCATTTGGTATTATTATAAGTTTCATGTATTTAATCTTGAAACAACTTAATTATATTCCTCTTTAAATATTAAATTGAATAAGAATGAACAATAGTAAACAGTGAAAAATAATTATAAGGATATGATAAAAAGAAGTAAAAAGTATTATAATCTCTCAGGCTATGTTTTAAAAAATAGACAAGACACAATAGACCTTCAAAGGACAAAAAAGTACAAAAAGGACTTGAGATAATTTTAAGCTTCAGGCTGAGATTTTTAGCAGTCATAGGTCCTCTGCCCACATTAATTACTTTGCTAATGTCAGCTTCTGAGTCGGCCTTTGGATCTCCAAATGATATTCCACATGGCATTTCCTATTTTTCCTTAATGTCTGCAAGTGGCAATAGCACTCTTTAGAAAACTACATCACATCCTCACATCCAGAGATCTTTGGCTGCCTTTATAGATTTCCCATTTGCAGTATCTAAGACATTAAAATTGTGGTGAGTTGGGAGATCCTTTTCAAAATGAATTTATGTCAGAACATAAATACAGAGGAAAGCTGATGAAACATCAATCAAAAAAGTGTGTGTGCTTTTCACTTTTTTCTTTTACTAGAGTTCCACAAGAGTGAACTTCTTTTTGTATTTAAACTTAGTGCCTTTGCTCTTCTTTCTGACAAACTAACTAGTATGTTTTAAGTCTCCTCACTAATAAAAGACTGTTCTTACTGACTTTGATATCAGGGCTATTGGACCTACTTATTCTACAGCTATGCCCTCTGCCATGATTGTATTCTGGAATACCTGGCATGAAAACAGGAAAACATTAGGGCTGTCTATTAAAAACTGTGGAAAAAAAATCACATATTTTGTTACATGTGCCTAATTTGATTCAGATCTATGAAGATTCAAATCAGTGAAATGATAAAATGGCATGCATGATAATGGAGGAATTTACAATAATGTATCCATTGGAAACTAGTAGGAAGCAATCAAGTTTTTAAAATATCTGGTCACATTGTCACTTTATTCACATGATAATATTGTGTATTGCATGGGAAAGGACAGAGCAATTTATGTTCATATATTTAACCAAATGCCTTTTTTATAGACAAAAAAGATTCTTTCAACCTTAAACATAGAGGTTTCTTTTAATCTTTTTTTAAAACAGATTACTAATTTTGTTAAATATTATTACAGTTAAATTGTAGGATAAGGTACTTTTCTGCTTATATTAGAAAATGGAAGATGATTCTTATCCTAAACAGAAACAAACCATAATTCTGGGGGGGGAAAAACCATACATCAACATTCAAAATAAATGTGCAGAGGATCCAAACTTGTAATGCTGTGTGGCAAACGCTTCTAGAATATTAGCTTCCAACTTCCCAAAATCTCACTAATTGCATAAATTTCAGCTTTAAACTCAGTGATGGAAGTGTTTGGATTCTTTTCTCACAGGAGTTTTCAAAAGTATTAATTAAAATATAATAAAATAAAGTGAGCAGCTGAGTGGTTTTTGGAAGTACTTTGAATTTTACTACAGAGAGAAGCCTGGCAGGGTGCACATGGTGCATTCCAGGGAAGCAGCAGCAATGCAGGGCAGCTCTGCAGACACTGCTAATTCATTTAGCTCCAGGAAGCCATACATCAGAAGTTGTGTCACTGGAGAAATCTGCCAAAAAGATGACGGCTTCTTCTGAGGCAAGGGAGTCAAAATCACTTCAAAAATTTTTCACAAAAAATGTAGCACTGTGGGGTTTTAAATCCAGGGGACCAAATTTGGCACTAGGATATCTAGTCTCCAGTGGCTGGGAGCACTTGAAAATGTGGCAGCTTTCTCCTCTAGAATCACAAATTTAGGATTCTATAAAAACTGTATCACTTCTCAGAAAAGTTATATATCCCCGGTTTATATTGGCATATTTCTGTGAAAAGCAGGAAAATTAAGATTTGCTTAACATAAGCAAGGGTCTCGCCTGCTATTGCAGGCCTCATTCAAGCAACTAGATTTTATCAAAAGTTATAGTAACAAAGAGTTAGATTCTGCAGATCATAAATTGAAATACCTTAGATAACTGCTTAAAACATCATATGGAAAGTTGTACCACATGAATATAAGGGTCAAGCTAATTCATTATCCAGTTTCTGGGTATGCACTGCACAGGCTCAAGAGAATAAATCAGTATATATTGTGGGGCTTTAATTACGTTTTTCTTTGCAAATTATTCTAGTTTCTGACAAGACTCAGGGTCAAGATTCTATCAACAAACATCTCAGAAAAATCAAAATAAAAATAGTAGAAAATAGTATTTTTTAATAGAAAGTGAATAGAAAAGGGCAAAGATGGTCAAAAAGGTTTAGGGAAACTTTTTTTAACAGTTCTCAATAAATCTGTCCTGTTCTTTTTTAAACATATTTATGCTTCTAATTTTTACATCTTATGCTAATAGGTCCAATGTTTACCTATGTGGAGTTTGGGGAAAAATGTAGTTTAGAATTACTACCTGATTGTCTAACTGAGTGTTCTTTGCTCCTTGCCTTGGGAGCCACTTCATTAGAAACAATTACTTACAGTTCTTCATAGCAAATGTGACTTTCTCTGCAGAGGAACTATTTTGGACATGTACTGGATTTCTTTCCATACGATTTCGGGATCTTTTTTCTTGGATGGTCTATTCAGTTCCCACTGTTATGAGAATTGTCAGTAAACTATTTTTTGGAAGAACAGGGCAAAATGTCAATTTTCTCTGAGAAGTCCAAGAACCTGTGTTTTTTTCCAACTGGTTTCAATTTTGTTTTTCATTTTAGGCTGAGATATGCCTGTCTCCATTATTGCCCAGAAAAATGTCACTAATGGCATGAATTAGCATGTTCTCTTAACTTGAAGAATATTACATGTGAGTATGTGATATATTGATGAGGATTCTTTTATCCTATATGCTTAATTTTCCTCCTTTTATGGTTTATTCTCTGCGGAGCAGTCTGCTCATTTCTCCCTTGAGATGTTAAAACACAAGATTTTTTGTTATAGTTCTGTTATATTTTGGATAAAGCTCTGAAGAAAAATAAGAGGTTCTTCAGTGTGGCCATCTCAGGTAACCAAGAGGTGCTAAAAAAGAATTCCATATGTATACAGATGTCTTTAAGTCTTTAATTACATGTTTGATAAATTTTTGTTGTTGCATTTTGTTCTTTTTGAAGATACTGAGTTTCACCTCAACTCAAGAATAGATCCTGAATACAAAAACAGTACTTTTCATCTAGGAAGTAAGGTGTCTATAAAAGCTCAGACAGACAGACAGAGGATAATGTTAGATCTTTTATTTTTTCTTATTTTTTTTTTCATAGAAAACTTACTGTAATCTGAGCCAATCTTTTGTCTTTCCCTTTTTCTTTTCATTCTTAACAAAGAAACATAGTTGTATCCCAGTTGCTTTTCAGCTCTATCTTCAACAGTAGATATACTTTAAAAAAAACCTTTATTTTAATTCATGTAACTGAAGAATTAATTCTGATTTTTTTCTTAATACTTCTATTAGTTTCTTTTAGAAGCTTAGATTTACTTTAGATAAATTAAAGCTTCTAACACTCTGGAGAAAGAGAGACCAACCTAAAAATATATCTGGCATTTTGCCTTGATTTTTTCCTAACAGTTTCAAAAAGAAACAATATATAACCTGGGGAAGTTATCCATGTGCTGAATTGCTTTAGGAGATTCTCTTTTATCACTTAAAGTGCTCAGTGAATTTGACTTCATGTTGCAGTTAAGGACTGTAGCACAGGGTTCTGAGTCATCTTTGAAGATATTTTCTCATTTTCTGTCTCATGAAGGGAGGAATGACTCTTTCTTTGACCCTTACTTGGTATACTTGGTATGTTTAAAGCTCAGTCATAGAAGAGTTTGCAGAAGGTGTTTTATTTTGTTTTTTGAAGTGGGCAAGTAACAATGTTAAGCAATGATAGCCAAAAATACAGGTGCTTTTGTAACATCCACTCTACTGCAGTAATTCAAATGTAAATTAGCATAATGGCAATATCTCCATTTGGAAATAAGTGCAGATGAAACCACACTTCTAACATTGGAATGACATTTTTTTCCTTGTCCTACCTATATTTTACCTGACAGTATTGATAGATACCTTTAACATCCTACTATAATGGTTTAGGATAATTCACATCTGACTTTCATTTTAATGAACTCAGATAAATCATTCACTCTTCATCTTCTCAATCCTGTTTTTTGCACTCCCCCACCCATTTCTTCCCCACACTGATCTTCCTATTCTCAGAAAAACAAAGTCTCTTGATAATAAATTACACAAATATTATTTTCTACCTCTTCAATATAAGTTGTTTTTCTCAAATGAGCTTTTCTTAGCAAGTGGCGTCCTTAGCTGACCCTTTGCAATGGTTTCAGCTGGGATAGTGTTGATTTCTGGGAGGGAATCTTAACAATGCCTACAAAATATCTTAAGAGGAGGTGTCAATAGGACAGGGCCACACTTTTTTCAGTGCCCAGTGACTGAACAAGGGGCAGCAGGCACAAACTTAAGCATGGGAAATTCCATCCAAATATGAGGAAAACTTCTTTACTTAGAGGGTGACACAACATTAGAACAGGCTGCCCAGAACCTTCTCTGAGGATATTCCAAACCTGACTGGCCACAGTCCTATGCAACCTGCGCTAGATCAACCTGCTTCAGTAGGGGGATTGGACTAGGTCATCTCTAGAGGTCCCTTCCAACCCCAAATACTCCGTGATAATATGTAGATTTATTTTTATTTATCTATCTATTTATTACATATTTTAATTATTACATTGTTTTTGTTTCAACCCAAAAAGTTTTGTCACTTTTACCCTACCAATTCCCTTTTCCCCATCTGTTGAGGGGAGGAGCGAGCAAGTGGCTGTGTGGGGCTTAGTTGCTGTCTGGGGTTACGCCACAACAGAAACCATAGATGATGAAGAACTTTTCTTTGGAAAGGGAAGATTTAGTTGCAAAAATGGAAAAAAAACCAAACTTGTGGGTAAAAGATGAGAATGCAAGTAATAGATGAGGTGATAAAGCAGGGCACAGGAGAGATTAACAGGTTTAGCTCTCTTCAATCGATAGCAAATTCTTAAGCTGTCTCCATTTCTTGTCAAAACAAACTCCTAACAGTCTTTTTCAGTTGGCTACACTAAGTCTTTTCATCAATGTGGTTAAAAAATTTTAAATTAGAAAAAAAATAAAGAAAATTAAAAAGGAAGATTCACCTGACCAAAATTTTCTATTTTTTGTGTCTTCATAATTTAACCAGTTTCTTCTGTTTATTTCTTGGTCTCACACTCACACAAATGCAGCTGTCTTGACAGTTATTAGTTATTCTTGATGTAAGGATACTACACATTTCCAATATTTTTTTCTCATTTTGCTCACAAAGATTTGACATTTACAGCTGCTCTTCCAGAGCATTCTGAAGAGACATCTGACAATGTCATACTCAGGAACAGATTGGCACAAGGGTAAAGTCTACTAACTAGGTAAATGTACACTAGAGGTTACATTTAGACTATCCATTTGTATAGTATCTCAGATTCAGATAACTCAGTATCTCAGATTTAATAGTGTAGTCACTATGTTTCATAGCTTCTTGGAAAGTAATTATTTTGACAATTATTAGAAGGCATTCTGAGTAATTCAGGATATAATAATGGAAAATAAATCCATTAAGACAAAAACCGTAGGGCTGAAAGCCTGGTTCTTGAGAAGTCATGAACAAAACACTCCTTGAAGACGAAGTTTCCTACCATATATCTGTGTATAAGAATGGCCAAATCAGGTTACAAAATGTGTAACATCAGAATTCTAACCTTGTAACTCCCATTCTTAACTCTTACCTAATGGAAATACAGGAACTGAGATTCTTTAACTAAAAATAGCAGATATATTGTCTTGAAAAATGTCAGGTAAATTTGACAGTGTCACCGCATCAAGACTGAGGATTCAGCAAAGACAGGAGGAAGGGCTGAAGGAGGCCTGGGTCACCCTCAATATGTTGTACAGAGTGACAGTTTCCTGGATATATGTGGAGAGATCATTTAAATATTTTTTCAAGTTGCTTCAGGCTGTTGATTTTTAAAATTTCAGATAAAGATAATGAAGCTCAGGGGGATAAGCAGCACCTGCAGAGCAGCCCCCTGCATACTCCATTGTTTTCTTTCAAAGCATTTTATGTGGTGATCGTGTCAGGCTGTATTTAGCTCATAATTTATAAGAATTACGAGTAAAGCAATATAGTTGCATACAATACACCATACAAGAAAATTATTCTAGGTGGAATCTGGTTTGCTCCTAATAAAGAGCCTGATTGTTTATATGTTTTAGGAAGCTTTATTTGGTGCAATAAGGTTGAGTAATACACTCAAAATATGTTTTAATTGTTTGAAATTGTCTGATTAATGTAATAGCCAAGGCTTAATGATATGTATAAGATGCACAGTTGTTTCCATGATGTCTGCAAAATCTTTGTAGCCAAAATATTATCATATGCTTTTCTTTCCTTTCCTATTTTTATGAATAAGCTTGTGCTGTTGCAATCCATCTGTTCCTCTTGGATCCTGTCCAAAGGCTGTCCATGCTCCATTGCCAATACCTATATGTCCTATCAGAGAATTAAGTAAGTGGACACATACAGATACTTAAAAATATGTGGCATTCTTCCATTAAAATTATATATTAAAGAGATAAATCATTGAAGACTGGCAAGGCATGGTTTCTAAAAAAACACAAACCAACCCACTAAAATAATTTATCCTGATTTAAGGTACAAAAAAATTGGTACAGCATTTTCTAGAGAGATATTAAAAAGGCTGACTTTACTACAATTTGTCAATTTTGTATTGTCCAAAGGAGATGAGAAGTTCTGAGCAATTCTGATCAAGAATGATTAATTTAGTAGTATTTAATTGTACATTTAGAATGGAGTTGCTAATTGGATTATTTGACTTTCTGAGCCTCAGTACCCATCATCAATTCTGCTTTGTTGAATGTTAAATATCAGATAAATCATTTGATCCTCTCTACTGAAAAAAAAAAAGGTTAAAATTAATATTTTTAAATTGCATGTCACCAACAGTGTAAAAGAGATGTGTATCTCTGCTCATAACTGCTAGTACTTAATATCTCATAGCTGGCCAGATCTTTTTCGGTGTATCTCCAGACAGAGGAAGGACAAGAAGGTGTCTGAGCATTGCCAGGTGGATTTATCAAAAGTTAATTGTGTCTGGACAATCCAGTTGCCTGTTTTAGTGAGATGACTGGTTTTGTGGACAAGGACACAGCACAGGATGTTGCATATTGCAGTAGGTTGACCATGGCTGGATGCTAGACACCCATCAAAGTTGCTCTAACACTCACTTCTGCAGGTGAACAGGGGAGAGAAAATAAGATAAAAGGATCATGGACTGAGGTAAGGACAGAGAGATATCACTCACCAAATAGCCTCATGGGCAAAACAAACTTAACTTAAGGATATTGATTGACTTTATTACTAACAAATTTAGAGCAGGATAATAAGAAATAAATCTTGAAAACACCTTCTCCCCACCTCTACCTCCTTTCTGGGCTCTGCTTCCTCCCTCCAGCAACGCAGGGAGATAGGAATGGAGGTTATAGTCAGTTCATAACCCATGGTTTCTGATGCTGCATGAAAAGCAGTCCTTCCACTGCTCCACCCTGGGGTCCCCTCCCGTGGGACACAGTTCTCTGTTGTCAAGATGAAGAACAAGGGATGGCACCACCTTGCTTTGAGATGATTTATTGCTCAAGTAGCCAGATAAGATATCAGTTTCAAGGCGTGAGATTTAGAGAAGCAACAAGTCAGCCATAGCTCAAGGAAGTCACGAGTTTCTTCTTTGCACAGCAACATATAACATTTTAGCCCAATAGGCAGTTGACACGAAACTTGTTTTCACTTATTAACCTATCACCTTTGCTTAATTTTGCTGCACTGTGTCTCTCTCTTAGCCACTAAGCTGACAGGTCACGTATTCATCCACACCTCTGTTATAGTTTCTGGAGCTCTAACCTACTCTATAAGTCAACCAATTACAGCTTAAACCTCAAACTATTTTACCTAATGTAGTTTCTTACCTATATAAGACATATTCTTACTTATAACTATAGGAACATAAGTTTATAATTTCTCTACCCAATGTCTGTGTACCTTTATCACTACATTAACCCAAGCTCTTTCCAAGGCTTCAGATTGAACCCTTCAGCATCTGTGGAATTTTCTGCTTTTCCGTTTCCAACACTCCATGATCTTTTCAAGTGTGAGTCCATCCCACAGGCAGCAGTTCTTCATGAACTGCTGCAGCATGGGTCACTTCCATGGGGTCAGTCCTTCAGGCACAGGCTGCTTCAGAGTAAGTCCACCATGGGATCACAAGTCCTGCCAACAAAGCTGCTCTAGGGTGAGCTCCTCTCTCCATGGTCTGCAAGTCCCTGCCAGGAGCCTGTTCCAGCATGGGCTTCCCAGGGGGTCACAGGGCTTCTCTCAGGCAGCCAGCAGCTCTAGTGTGAACCTTTTCTGCAGGCTGCAGGTGGGTCTCTGCTCCTCTATGGACTGCCTTGTGCTGCCTCACCATGGTCTCACCACTGGCTGCAGGGGAATCTCAGCTCCAGCACCTGGAGAAGTTCCTGCCCCTCCTTCTGCCCTGGGTGTCTGCAGGGCTGCTCCTCTCATATTCTTATTCTTCTCTTCTCTTCTCTAGCCACAATTATATGTTTTTATTCCCTTAAATATGTTATCACAGATTTGATACTGTCATTCCTGATTTGTTCAGTGGTGGGTCCATCTTGGAAATGTGGCAGTGTCTCTGTTGGACACAGGGAAAGCCTCTGGCAGCTTCTCTGAGAAACCACATCTGTAGCCCTCATTCTACCAAAAACCAAAATGTATGTCTTAACTTTGTCCAGACCATCAGCAAGGTCTCCCACAGCATTCTTATAACCAAATTGGAGTTACTGCATAAGTGGACAGTAAGGTGTGTGGAAAAGGGACTGGACCATCAGGTTTAAAGGGTCAAGTCACTGGCACGACATCCAGCTGGCAGTTTGTGATGAGTTGTGCCCCTCAGATATTAGTATAGGAGGCAGAATGCCCACTTAGCCAGTCTGTGAGCAGTGCCAAATAGAGGTGGAGGACTTCCTGCTCAGAGGGTGTCCAGGAGACTGGAGAAATGGCTGAAGAAAAACCTGTGAAGCTGAACAAAGCAAAGGTGAACTCTTGCAGCTGGGATGGACTATGGTCATATGACAATAGGATCAGGGTACCAGCACAGCACTGTGTCCAGTTTTGGGCTTCTCATTACGAAAAAGAAGTGGACATACAAGACTTTTGGAGAACCACTAAGGTTGTTATAGGGCTGGACCACATGGTATATGTGGAGAGGCTAAAATAGTTGAGTTTTTCCATTCTCAAGTAAAGACAAAGAACTTGTCTGTTCTAATTGCTGTATTCCTGCTATCTAATTGAAAGAGAGAGAATTAATTCAGAATTTTACTGGAAATTTCAACTAAATACAAGTGAAAACTTGGTCACCATGGGTGTTTGTATTGTATTATCCAGAGAGATTATGAGATCTCTGTACTTGGAGATTCTTAATATATGACTTGTGATTTGACCCAGATAACCAGCAAGGCCATTTTAGTTTTCATGGTATTCACAGTTTTCAGAGCACATTCTGAGTTCTTCAAGCCTCTTTAGGCCCGTTATTTAGGCCCTTTTATTCCCCGTGTTCTGTGGTTGTACCATTCTAGAAGGCAGAATCCAGAAATGTATTAAAACTCCTTTCCGCTAAGCTCCATTAATAACATTAAATAGAAGAGACATCAAAAATTATTAATGTCAAGCTTAATGCCTGTGTTCATCACTCTGCTGACCTCAAAAAGTCTTGCTGACTTGGTAGGCATCTAAGAGGGCTGGCTCATTTAGTCTATTGCAATAGTTGCAACTACAACACTAAATGATAAGAAACTGTACTTTACATATAATATATTGCATATAGTTTACAATTTTAATTTTTTTTTTATCATATTTATCAAAATCTTTCTCAAGATTCCAGTCAATGTCATTCATTGATATTCATGTCTGGTATCACTTAAAATAGTTCTGAAACTTATATTCTTTATTCCTTTGTTATATCCAATCAGGAATTTTTGCTGGCAATGTTAAGAATTTTGGAGGCCACAATAATTAACTTAGCAGTTTGGCAAGAACAGCTTATTCCATGTGCTGCTATTAAGTATTCAATGATAATTCAAAATCAGGATTTAAGTTGTTTAGAAAGCCTAAACCTTTGTATTGTCTACATATCAAAACTTGCATTATGTTTCCCACTATGTAATATACCAGTCTAAATTACATTTTTAAAGAAAAAATTGTTCCAACTTCGAAGAAAAGAACACTGGAAGAGAAACAAAATAATCTTGCACTGTTTAAAAAAATCTCTGTATTCCAGCACATATCTGGATCAGTAGTCAAAGATCTATTAAAATTAACAGGATTCATCTAATGGTCTTTTCTTCATTTAAAGTGTAATTAATCCATGTCAAACTTGATTCTGGAGAGATTTTTAAAGGAAATAAAGTACCTTATGTCTCATTTAATCATAGGACGGTATGAATTATACACATTTCACTGTCACAAAGGAAAATATGCATGTGCTACTAAATTTAAGGGACCTCAGCTTTTATTTCTCTGGACTCAAATATTCTATTTTGGTTGGAAAAAAGTGCATCACAACTGTTCAGCAGGTCTCAGAGGGTTGGTTTAGAAGCATCAAAAAATGCTTTCATTTAAATTCATGATCTGGGCTTATTCAGCCTATGGTTGAACACTTGTTCACCCCTAGCCTCATAAGAATTTCTTGTAGGAACATTTTCTCAGTTGGTAGGCTTTAGGAAATGAAAATTATAACTTTGGAGAATACCAGTTCATGGACTATGGAGGAACAACCTACAAAGAACTGATATTTTTAAAGCAAGTGAAAAAAGTTTAAGAAAGTTTTTGTTTTGGTTTTGTTTTGTTTTACTTTGATAATAATTGGAAAAAGTAAATCCCGTATTTCTTCTTTCCATATCCATTTTCTCTCCCTTATGAAAGGGTGTCAGAATGAAGCTTATTTTGGGCCTTTCTATCAAATATATAGAACTGAAAAGAGACTAGGGTTGCATTTTTAAATTGCTTCACAAAAAGCTCTGAACTAAAGAAATTTCTTGAATGGCTTTAGGTGGGGAGGGTGTACACAACTGACACACAAGATTTTACAGCTGCATGTAAATCTTATGCTGAGATGGATTTCTGCAGGTACAGTAGAATCATGAGCAACAAATGAGCTTGGTTGTCCTCCCATAGAAATTATGTTTGTTCTTAATTCTGCTGTGAAGGTGGTTAATCACTTAATTTACATAGGTATACAATGATGAACGTGACCTCAGAAATTAAAGTTTTTCCTAACTTGATATTAATTATGTCAAGAGAGACTTTTCCATTAACACAAGTAGGTGTTGGACTTTGAGCCCTGAAGAAAGCTTTGTATTTGATATAGGATTTATGCCCCTATAAATCTGGAAAACAGAAAGTGAATGTATATCATATGCATTCAAACAACAACTTCAAATAAAACTTGAAGTATTACTTTATTTATTGCTGCTGATAAAGTGTTTCTGCAAGCAACTGGCATTTATTTGCATGTTTCTTAGCAGCATGAGCAAGTTCCAAAATTATGAATTAAAATTCATGTCAACCTGTATTCATGCATTGCAAAAGATTAAGGGGAAAACATATTCTAATTTGGCTAGACTAGGTCAAGTACTGAATTGAGAGTGTGTAATGTCATTTGCAATGCAAGTGATAAATAGGAATTAGATGCTAAAAGAACTCCTCAGTCAGTTATGGTTGCAAAATTTGTATTTGCATTTCTGATTTAAAATTGTCCATATTTATTGGTATCTAAAATGGGAGAAAATTGAGATTATGCCAGAAAGAATCTTGTCAATACCTAGCTTGAATTTTCAAGAATTTAATCTGAAGGGGTATTTGATTTCTGTAATAAAGCCCCTGATGAGAACATTAACTTCTCTGTAATTACAATGAGGGACTCAGGCTTCTGGGTTTCCTGGAGCTTCTGTTCATGTCCACACTGCGACATTTCTCATCAATGTGATGCCCACTCCGTTTTCCCAACTTGCAGCTTGGAGCTGGATGAAGATATTGTATGATAAATGTGGCATCCCATAGGAGCTGGTGCTGAACATCAGGTACAGGAATATTCTTTTTCCTGAGCACCACTTCCATGACCCATTACTTACAGAGAAGAGAGTCTCCATTGTCCTTTTGAGCTTTGCTGTCTCTGACTTTCTGTAGTCAATGGGAAACTGGTTTGGGGTTTTCAAGTCCATGGTAGAAAGACAGGAGTGGCAGCCAGTGAATTGACAGCAGGATTATTGATCCACAGTGAGTGTCAGAAATATTTATTAGCCTATAGCTGTCTTTGTTTATTGCACCACTGAAGCTGTGCTGGTGCATGTGCATGATATTGTGATAGATTAGCATTTAAGAAAACAAAGAGAAACACCTAAGGAAGTTAAAACTGCTGGAGGCTGATGGGAGTTTGTCTCCTAGCCAACAGCTGGCCATTTCTAAGAATTGACAGCAGTTTTAACCATTGAAAAGTGAGGTCAACCGTGAACACCACCTTAAGACCTAAGCCTGGTAATTTCTTTGACTCTGTTTCTGGCTGTGAAAGGTAACAGAGCTCCGGCTGGCCTCCCGTTCCCTGCCCAGGCCATGCGGCCCGGGCGGGGGCTGGGCTGGGCCCAGCGGCTCCCGGCCGGGAGATGGGGCCTGCGGGGCTTGCCCCGGGCTCTGGCCGGGCCAGGCCGGTCCCTGGCTCGGCTGCAGTTTTTGCTGTGACTGAATTCACCAGAGACTGCTGAGTAAAGAGAGAAAAAGCTCTGGACCTGCGGTGGGCTGAGACAGTGACCACGCTCTCCAGAGCAGCCATGAAGAATCTTCCATCGCAGACAGCTCCAGCCGCTGCTCCAGCAGAGATCACAGAACCATCTACAAAGCCTGGGCAAGATTTTAACCTTTTCATTACCCAGATGAGACTTGCAGATTAATCCTTTTATCCAGAGAGAGAAAAAGAGAGTAATCAACATGTAAAGAGACTTTATAAACTATTAGAGACAGTAAAAAAAAGAATTAAGCTTCAGAAGAGGTAGAGAATAGGGAGATGCTTTAACTAAGCTGAAATATTTTTCTGTTAAAGTTATGGAGATGGACAATAGTGTCCTGAAAAAACTCCTTTAATTCATGACAGAGTATATTGGGAGGAATATAGTGTTCAAAGTGTGGATTTTGAGCAAAAAGTGGAGTAATTGTGATCCAGTGAGGTGCTGGAACAGAGGGGGAGAAGGAATAGTTAAAGATTTGAGGCCTTGAGAAGCAAAGAGAAAACTTCTGTTTCCAGGGAAGCTCACAGAGACAGATGAAGAAGGCTTTTGCCTTTGAATAACTCATCCTTAAAAATGACATCCCTAGACTCATGACCTGTAACACACCTCAGAGTGATGTGAAATGGGAGGAGTGAACTGATGACAGATTTCCGGGCAGCTGGCATCAGAGAAATAGAAAGCTATAACAGAAATAGTTTTCTTGTGAAAAACTCCATAGATTAGCAGAAGAAGACTTCTGTTTCTCTACAAAGACTGATGAAAAGACTCTAACAGGAATTGGGACTGATTTAAACACCAAAGTTCCAAGTTTTTTGTCTCTATGTTGTCATGTGAACAAGGGAATGGTTGGGTATTGGGGAGAAAGAGGTTTTCTGGAAGTTATTCTGGTTTTCTTATTCTTGTAGTTCTGTTAATAAACTTTCTTTATTCCTTTTAAGTTTTAAGCCTGTTTTGCTCTTGTTCTAATCCATATCTCACAGCAAGAAATAAGTAAGTTTTCTAGTAATTTTTTAGTTACTGCTTTAAAACCATGACAGACGTGTGTTTGAATACTTTCAGAGCCCTCTGTGAGAGCAGCTGCAGCTCTCACTGCTTTCCGTGAAACACCATGGACACAGCACACCAGTGTGACTGTGGCCATTGGATGTCCTTCCTGAGAAACCCAGAAGATCAACCTGTTCCTGACCATGGGTGTCCATGTGCACTTCCCTTGTGAAAGTGCCACTTCCCAGTTGCAGACTTCATTAAAATCAGGAGCATCTTCTTTCTTCCTTCCTTCCTTGGGCCCATCAGGATCTCATTGAAAATTGGATTAAGCTGTGTGTCAGTAATCATGTCACCCCTCCTCAGGAGGCAATCCTGGAGTTTGTTCTCCTGCAGTACCATAAATTCCTTGTTCAAGGATATTGGCAAGAAATTTCAACATTATGTACATTTATTTCACACCAAATTTGACTTTCCAGCTCTCTTTTAATTCATCAGAATTAATTCAGTCTAAGCAATCTTTTAGTTAAAACAAATGGTCCTAAACTTTTTCTATCATTTAAGGCATTTTAACTGATTTCAAAGGTTAAACCTTACAAGAGTGGGCATTTGGCCAAGCTCTACATATGTAAGTACGCAAGACACTGTGGAACTTGGAAATTTAAATAACCAGTCCTATTCTGGCTGGGTTATGAGACCAGAAAATCAGTGAAATACCACATCCTTTGGCATTACTTTATATATTATGGATAACTTTTAGGAAATTATCACCTTAAATCACTGTACTTTTAAGTTGTATTTCCTTGTGTGCTTCTAAAAAGTACATTTTTTTAAAGGATTCATTGCCAATTGCAGTTTAAAATAAGTATTAGAAAATTACAAGAAAGTGATAATAATAAGGAGGAATAAAACATTTGAAAAATTTAAAAAAAAAAAAATGTAATTTTACATGGAGAACTTAATACAAAAGCTACTCTTGTGGCAGTAAAGCTATTCAATTAAATAAATCTAATTGATATATCTCAAAACTTAGGTTCTTCTACAGATTTTCAGTAAAATTAGTGGGAGAAGGAAATGTCAAATATTGGTTTAAAATAGCTGTTAAGAGTAGACAGAATTGCAAAGAAAGCAGAAACTTGACAGTTATTCCAGTTATTAAATTTTTTCTGTGAGCCTCTGTACTTCAACAGCAGTGAATTTTATATCAGTCATACATGTTTCACTGCTAAAGATCCCAGAAAATGGCATTTTGCTATGAAGCTGACAATTTCAATTGGCAGTTGCTAAATTCAGAACATATTTTATTAAGTAGATTTTTCCCTTGCTTTTATCTAATATTTCTTATGTATATTTACAAACCAATAAACTATAACACATAAAGACAAATCAAAGTAGATATTTATGGTTTACTGGAAGATGAAAAACTCTGCATCCAGTCTATACAAGGGGACTTGAACTTCTGACACTAGTAATGAGTATTTTAAAATGCATCTGGGATTAATTTTTAAATTTTGGACAATTAAAAGCAGATCAACATTGCCTTTCCGACAGATGTAGAAATCTCTGTTTCCTAAAATAATAAAAAAGAGGAAAAATTAAAAAGCATCTATAATTCTATACTGTTATTATTCTTATGTAAGATCCCACAATGCTGGTTTTTATTCAATTTTTTTCTTTGTTTCTATATTTTCTTGTACTATGATCTCTGTTACACGTCTAACTAAAATTTATTTCTAGATAGGTTAATTTCCTCCATTTTTTAAGTCAACTTCAGTGTATACCATATTAGGCCAGTCAGGAATTCTCATTAAAATTGGGAATAGGAAGTCTGCAAAAAATTTTGGGTACAGTATAATGAATATTTTAATGAATAGTACCTGTCATCTTCAGGAAATATCTTATTGTTGGCATTGCAAAGGCAAAAAACTTCAAACAAAAATAGATTTTCAAATAAATGATTTTAAATTGCATAGGCTTCCACAGGAATTGCAATTCAGTTTTCTTTACATACTTTTTTTTCCTTTTTTTTCCCAACCTGGAAAGCACTTCCTATAGTGTCTCATTCTGATAATTCACCACAACCTTCTTTCTAGGAGAAAATCTGAGAGTGCCCTTTGGGAAATACAATAAAATTTGAGAGTTTGGCCTGAAGAGGAAAGTGAAAACAAAGCTAATCAATCTGCAGTCCTCATAAGGCAGAGTAGAACTTTCACTCTTTTTAATTGTTATTATTATAATTTCATACATTGCATTTAGCCAAAATAGACAGGGCTTTCTGAGGCAAAATTAGAAAAAAATATTATTTGGTTTTCTTCAAAAATATTTATCTCTACTTGTCTGTAGACATTTTCTGAAGGAAATAAATTATATTAATTTAACACAGAGAATCCTAAACCACTGCTTTGTAAAGCTTAGAGAAAAGGCAGAAAAATATCTTTTTATTGCACATGTGCACAAAAAAGAGAGGAAAACTGAATCATTCCTGTTGTCTACCCATTTTTTCCTTGGTGCATGATACACAGAGGACTTATGTGAATTAGAAACACTCCCAGAGGATGATGTGAGTCCAGACAGCAAAAATCCTGCCCTAGGAGTTTCTGTGCTACTAAAGTATTTGATGCCTTACAGATTTTCTAATGCAGTAAGCTAACAGGTATTTAACTTAATTAAATAATTATTTTTTTGTCATTTTCGAGGTTTGTTTGTTTGCTTGATGAAAAATTTGGTCCTGTTGAAAGATAGAAGAAACCCTAAACCTTTTTTTTTTTTTTTTTTGATTGTTTGGTTTTACTTGGTTTGGGGTGTCGGGTTTTTTTTGTGAGGGTTTTAAAAATTTTCTTCAAATTGAATTTTGATGTCAGCTTGCACTAAAAATATATGAAAAAGGGGAATTTTATTTTATTTATCAGAATGGTTTGAATTTACAGTGTAATCTTGCTATGAAATTCAGAATACCATGTTATAAAATCTTACAAGCACATGGGGATTAGATTTAGTCACCCACGTTCACTGGGTTGCTAGTGGTGACAAAGAAGGAAAGACCACAGCTGGATGCAGGCTGAGCTGAGTTCAAATTTCTTTAACATTTTTTTTTTTAATTGAGGCAGTAAAAACTGTTAATATTCAACCCTACAAAAATATTAAAAAAAACAATAATTCTCCAAGCAGAACTATACTGTATTTCTATACATATCTTTGGATAAATATGTTTGCAAACTCAGGTCATTTTTTATTAGCCTGTAAATGACATTGCATTTTAAGTAAGGATAAAACCTTTGTTTCAGGTAGCCTACCATACCAATGCTTTCTCATACCTTACTAATTTTTATAAAGAAATAAAAATGTGCACTGAGTTGTGAGTCATTGTCTGGATTAATGTGTTTGATGTTCCATTGGCTTTGATTTAATGGGGGAATGGGGAAAGAAGGTAAACACAGTGATTGATGTTTCAGTGATTAAAAATATATATACTTACAGACCTTTTTGATCAGTTTGAGAAATGAGGTTGTATTCTGTATAAACATATGTGTTCTGAAGTACATATGGAGTATCTAATTATATATCTCTCGCTATCTTAAACAAATTTCACAGAGCCTTTAGCAGTGTTTCACTTTTTTTTTTTTTAAGATTGCTTTTAAGCATTAATATTTTTATCCCACTTTGTACCATACCTCATTCTTTTCATCTGTGCTCTGACTGGACTGGCAAACTGTTCAAATGATCCAAATGAGTGCAGAAAACACAAGTAAAAAATTATTGAAGTGGATTTTGATATAGGAACAAGCAAAATTCCAGGAAGTATATGCTTTTAAACAGTGAGTTCTGTTAATTTTTTTATATTGTTTTAAGGCAATTGAGAAAGTTCTAATTATGCTTTTTTTTTCAATGAAAACAAGTATTAACATCTTTCAGAGGGGGATATCTACAGAGAAAATACTCAAGGCATCAGAAGAAAATTATATGCATTGTGCAGTGTTTGTCAAGGGGCTCCTGAGCTTCACTAAAACATTTGCATATTACAAAACCTTTTACAATTCATTCACTAAATTCATAACAATAACGCAAAATTCAAACAAAGCAATAAGCTTTAGAGAGCACACTTCAAGATGCTTATTTATTGTGTGACCTCTCCCAAGCAGGCCTCAATAGTAAATCTTTATTGGTTTTCTCAGTAAAAGTGAGTGTGTGTTTGTGTGTGGGGGGAATGTCTGCCTTTTTTCATTACTTATGGGTTTGTGACACTTTGATTTTGCTATTTGTACGATTTCATATCTGAATCCAGGCATTTAAACTCAGTGGAATTAGAATAGCAATGCCATTAATTTTTTTGTTTTCCCATAATGTTACTTACTGGAGCTGCTGAGCTTGCAGGAAACATCAGATTTCTTTGAAGCTATATTTGTTGTGTTTTAAGAGATTTTTTATTTCTACCATATAATGGAAATTGAATTCTATAACAATAATAGTAAAAGTAATCATTTTGTGTGATTTATTTTATGTTATGACTCTTGCAAGAAAAGTATGTCATGAAGTCATAATAATACAATAATTTGGAATCTAATGTGACCTGAGAGAGAAAAAGCCTTTTTTTTCCTTTAAGATCATTATGATACTCCTATTCTCCTAGACTCCTAAATCTCCTATTCTTTATCTTATTAACGTAATTTACAAATGGGACTGAGATTACTGTTTGAAGAAATGTGACCTATAAATAAGAACTTTTCCAGAGCTGGCATAGAAATACCAATATATCTTTTCTGTTACAAAAGGAAAACTTTGTTAAGCATTATTTTGGAGGAGGAATGTTTGGAAAACTACCCCAATTCTTATGACACTTTATTGCCAAAACCCTGAGATTATTTCATATTTCAAAGTTCAACATTGGTCTTTTCAAGATAAAAACAGTATTTCCACTTTTACAACTTTGCTTTGCATCAGGGATACCTCAATATAAAAGATATTTCTGGTACATGGTAAATTTCAACTTTAAAAATGTTGATGTTTCTAATAAAATTCTTTTTGTTGAACATAAGTTTTAATGAGATTTTGTTGTTTAAAGAACTTTGGTTCTTAGCATGCTTCTTAAAAAAACCCAGAATTTCCTGAAAATTAATTATTAGCCAGGTGTTGCACAGAAATTGTAGAGAGCTTAAAATAAATAGATATAATTCCTTTAAGACCTTATCATCTTTTAATTAATCTGTCCAGAAGTCTTTCTGAGTTTTAAATGAAAAAATCCTGAACTGAAATTAGAAGGCAAAAATGTAAAAATGTTTTCCAGGAAAATGTGCTTTGAAACTCTCAAGTGTTCTCAAATGTTTTTATTCTTTATAAATGCTTTCAAATAGAAAAAGCTCTGCAAGGTGAAGATTAGATTGTTTCTTATTTTTTTCCTAATGTAAAATCTCTTGGAACCATTTTATATGAACTTCACAAAGTTTAGAAAATATTTCCCTACGGAAAATTTACTTGATAATTTTTCAGCTAGTTATGACCATTTTCACACTTCCACTACAAGTAATTCTTAACTTACATTAGGTTTAAATTCTTTTGTTATTACTATATTAAAAAAAAACACCAAAGCAAACAACAACAACAAAATGGTAAGAAACCTTTCTTACCCTTTTACAGGTTTGATTGTTCTTTTGACTTCTCAGTCCTATACTTTATGTCCTTCCCATCCAAAAACATGCTACCTGCTTTTTTTCTGATTTGACAGATTATCTAATGTCCTGGTTTTGGAAGACAGGTGTCTACTAGGGAGGGCAGGAGCCTCCCTTAGAATGAAGTGTAAACTCACTCTGAATTATTATAATTTTGAAATCAAGGGCTCTCAGGCAAAGATCTGGGGATAGGAATAACAGTTCTTTACCAGTGTGTATAACAAGGCACACAAACAACAATAACTACAGCATTAACAACAAAACAGAACCAGGGACCCCGGGACAGCCTTCTCGGCCGAGACGGGAAGGGATGGAGGAGAGGCTTTGCTTCACAAACCCCTCGGGCAGTCAGTCCCGGTGCTCCTGCAGGGCTCTGAGGAACACTGAGCTGGAACAGCAGGGATGAGCTGAGATCCTGGGCTGGTGGCTGAGGTGGATCAGCAGCTCCGCGGTGGTGGCTGGCACTGCCACACGTCCCGGCAGGACAGGGGGTGCGAGGCCACCAACAAAGAGGGAAGGAGAAGAAGCAGCAGCTCTGTCTGGGTGATGGTGAATTCCCTTCTCCAAGCCACACCAGTTCCCAGAGCGTGTCTCCCTCTCCAGCCCAATAAACCAGGCAGACCCCAGCAGCCCCCACCTCCTTCCTGAGCCCATCCAAACTCCCTGTGTTTCTCCAGCACCCACCACGTACCATCAACCAGGTTTCCCCACAACTAATGGGCAAAGAGTTCCATAGGTGAGAAGGAACAAAAGGAAGGACACTCAAACCCCAATATATAACTATTACTTTCCATAAATAATTAGGGAACTTTAAACCTCCCTTCACCTTGATAAGGTTGATAGAGCATACACAAATTAGCAACTCATGGTAAGTTATGGAATATTTGCTGGACCTCTTGCCTCTGCAAAACAGCCAAATATTTGTTGAGACCAAGTTTTTTCACATTATTTCTGTGTAGTCTATGGCTGTCTCTTACTGTCTCCATTGACACTATTAAAAGCCTAATGAGGAGGTAATAAAGACAGTATTTCACTGTTGACATATGGTAGATGATGGTTTGTGAGCTGATCTAATGCCCGACATCCTCAACTCAATCCAAACACACATTAAAAACCATAAAACCCATTTACTCAGTCACTTGTCAGAAGGAGAATGGGATAATAATTAGAGCACTAGTCATGAATTTATGAAAATAGGATTCAATTAAATACATTGCCATTTTCATATGACCTTAGATAAATTACTTGGGTTAGATTTTCAACAGTATTTGGTAGTCAATGTGGAATTCATCTCACTTGAATTTTACTGTCAAAAATGGAAGTATTTAACCTAAGTAGTCATATCAGGTCTCTTTGCAGGCAATGAAGGAGGAAGATATGTCCCTCTAGAACAAATGTCAACCCACTTCTCCTGCCTCAGAGAGAACCTATATAACTAGCTTCAACTAAATGCTTTGCTCTTATAACTCTGTGTCATGGGGTGGCTTTACCTTTAAGGTACTTTTGAGAGCTAAGGAAGTTGAGGCTGCTGGTGGCTGATGGGAGTCCTTTCTCCTGACCAATTATCAAGCATTTCTAAGAATTGACAGCAGTTCTGACCATTAAAAAGTGAATTCAACTTGTGAACACCCCCTTAAGATGTACAGTCAGAGGTCTCTTGCCGTCTTTGGTTTTTGAGAAGGTAACAAGGCTCTGTGGTAGCCTCCTCCACCCCCCCACCCTGTCTCGGCCGAAGAAGGCCGCAGAGGACGAGAGGGGAGCGGGGGGGAGGAAAGGAAAGCAGAGCCGGCCAGCCTGGTTTGGTTTTCAGTTTCTGCTTCTGGACTGAAACCTGACACCATGAACTCTTGCAGCTTTCTTAAAGCTTTTAATTCTTTTACTACCTGGATAAAATGTACAGATTACTCCTTTTTCTCAGAAAGACAGAGAAAGAGAGACAATCAACATGTAGAAGACATCACAGAACCACCAAAAACAGTGAGGAAAAGAGTTAAGTTTAAATAAGAAAGAGGGAATAAAGAGATGCTTACAGCTGAAATATATTTCTGTTAAAGCTATGGAGATGGACAATAGTAGTTTAAAAGACTCCTTTAATTAATGACTAGGGTATGGGAGGAATAGAGTGTTCAAAGTGTGGACTTCTAAAAAAAGAGAGTAATTGTGATACTGTGAGTTGCTGGAGATGGGTAGAGTGAAGATTTTGAAGCCTTGGGGGGGGCAAGGCAAAAGCTGTTTTCCAGGAAGGCTCACAGAGGCAGATCTAGAGGACTTCTGCCTTTGAATAACTCATCCTTAAAATAGCATCCCTAGACTCATTGACCCATGCACACCTCGGAGTGATGTGGAATGGGAGGAGTGAACTCTAAAAACTCCATAGATTGGCAGGAGACTTCTGTTTCTCTACAAAGACTGAGGAAAAGATTCTAGCAAAAATTGAGACTGTTTTTGACCACCAAAGTTCTAAAGTTTTTTGTCTCTATGTTATCTTGTGTACAAAGGAATGGTCAAGTGGTGGGAGATAAAGGGGTTTTCTGGAAGTTTATTCTAGTGTTCTTATTCTTGTAGTTTGTTAATAAACTGTCTTTATTCCTGGTTTGATTATGATGTTAAATTGTATCCCCATTCGTCCACCTAACCCAGACACAGGTTTTGTATTCTTAAAATTCCATCTCAGAGTAAAAGTGAGTGGAAAGTGAGTGTTTTAAGTTTTAAGCCTGTTTTGCTCTTGTTCTAATCCGTATCTCACAGCAAGAAATAAGTAATTTTTAGTTACTAGTTTAAAACCACGACACTCTGCCCAAAAGGAGCTGATGTTTTTTGTGACTAAATGGTACTTTCTCTACACCAGCAACAATCTGAGGAAAACTACATTATGTATGATGGATCAATGCATTTGAAAGAGTGACATGGTTGTCCTGAAAGAAAACTGTATTCTTGACATTCAAGTACATGAGCCACCTCCAACATTGAGAACCTGGGCAGATGATCAGTCACTGCAAGTCCAAAAAGTTCCCTTTGGGGACAGATGGTTTTGCATGTAATATGTGTTAATGAAGATGATGAGCCCATGTACATATTTGCACACAATAGTGTGAATTAATGCAATACCTATGAGCTCATTTTCATCTTGAACAGCTGCTGCATTTGCCTTTAGCTTCACCATTGCAGGAGAAAGTCATCAAAGGGTGTTTTTCCTTCAGGGTGTAGCAATACACTCTGAAAGTTCAGTCTAAATACGAGCTTTAATGCAAACATTTTAGATATTCAGGATGGGCACAATAGAACTAACAACTATGTCAGGGGAGGAGGAAGAATAGGGATTTTTGAGCCTTAGATAACATAATTTGGTAGTTGACAAATTATATGTTAAAGATTTAATTATGCAAATAACTCTGGAAGAACAGGATCACAAGACTCCCCAGAGTGCACATTAGAAAATGAAGAAAAGCACAATTAGAAATGCAATATATACACCGCTTACTATCAGAAATGGATCTTCTTTTTGTCATTGAATCTTTACATTTTCACATGCATTAAAATGATTTTTATGAACATATGCCAGTATTATTTCATTATTTATTTTCAAGTACTACTACTATATTGTCATTGCAACTTTGTATTCTATGGGGGGTTAATGTTGATTTTTTTTTATTTCCTTGAGAATTAATTTTTATTCATTCCCTTCAATCTAGTTAAATATGGTGGGAACATTTAAAGTATAACAGAAAATTAAATTGTTCTGATTTTTATTACAAAACTTTTTATATTATTAGAATTCAGTATTTTGAGCTCCACTTGATTTTGGCAAGTAACCTTTTTTTCATCTTTAGTTGAACATGCAAATATGTAAAATGTGTGTCTTGCAAAAATATCTTAAGTGTTTACAATGTAGTAGAAAATATGCTCAGCTTTTCATTTCCCTGGGAATGGTATTCTTACGTTTGAAGGTTCTTAATAAAAGTCTGAAAACACACCTCTGGGAGGCAATTTCTTTATTTCCTTAATTTCTGCATTTATTCAACAGGGAAAATATCATTCAAATTGTGGCAAGGATATCCGACTCATTGTTTTTAGCTATTTTTAGATTCTCCAATTGCTCTCTAGAGCTGAACATTTGGTCTGAAGCGTAGTTAAACCTGTTGCAGCAGTGAAAGGTATTGCCCTTACCCTTTTAGCAGAGGAGGAGGAAGAACCAGGGCATGTTTGATCTAATGAAACAGTGGAATGAGATACAGACCATAGAAATCCCAAGTATTAATGCTCAATTCTAAATTTCAGAAGGTGAAAGTGGACAGAAAGAGGAAGTCAAGAAGGCACAAGACTTAAGCAACTTCCAGATGTGCAGCAACTGAGTAAATATGGTTTTCCAGTCGCTCTCTGTTGGGTCCCAAGCATATCTGGGCTGCCCATACCCTGGGCTGGGTTCCTCATTGCCTAGCATTTCTGAGCTCCACCCCTGGGAATGACACCAGGAAAAGGGAAGGCAGACCCTGGCAGCTCCAGCCAGGCAAACAACCTCTGGAAGTACTGGGGGGATGGGGGCAGCTGTCCCTGAGAGCAGGGGGACAGGAATCTGGGGAAAAACAGCTGTGTAAAAAACAGACCCATGAGTGAGAAGGAATAGTTTCCCTCATCCATGAATACTACACTCCACCTGGCAAAGACAGGATGCTGAATGCCAGGCTCACTTTTCTCAAGAAACACTGAAATAGCCAACTGAAAGTGCTCAAGATGTGTTCTGGAAGACTGAGTGTAAAATTAGTAAAAATTGGTATATAACAGTATGGGGGTTTCTAATGTAATAATTATATAATCTATAAATGTCAATGAGGATTTTTTTCTGATTTAATTATAATCTGATTTAATCTGATTTAGACTGTAAAACTATTAAAATACTAGTTGGATTGTCAGTAAATTTAAGGTAAAACTTGTATGTAGTTTAACCTCAGGTGGCAGCCAAGTACTGTGGAAGCACTCACTTGCTCCCCACCACTTTCCACCTCTCACATGAGAAGGAGAATTGGAAAGAAAAGGTAAAACTCGTGGTTTGGGATAAGAACAATCTAATAATTGAAAGTATCAGTAATTATAATAATAGTAAATAACAATAACAATCAACATCAATATGTTAGTATTCTTCAATAAGAATAATACTAAACATTCTGATAATCATATTCATAATGATGATAATGATAATTTTAATGATAAGAGCAGAGACACGGAGTAACTGAACCCAACATAATTGCTCAGCACCAACTGACTGATTCCCAGCCTGTCCCTCTATAGAGATCAGTCCCCTTCCAGGTAACTCTCCCCACTTTATCTATTGGGCATGATGTTCTGTCATGTGGAACATTCCATTGGGCAGTTCAGATCACCCATCCTGCCTGTGCTTCTTACCAGATTTTTGTGTGCTTCCTCATTGGCACAGATAGGAAAACCAAAAAGTCCTTGAGGTAAGCACAATTTAGCAACAGCCAAATAATCCATGTATTATCAACCTCTTTCCATGCTGCATCCAAAACACAGCACTCCACCAGCTACTAGCAATAAAATTAATTCTCTCCTGGCCAAAACCAGGACAGTGACATACTCTTATTTTTTTAATAACAAGATCTCAAGCAAAACAACATTTTATTACAATTTCAGCAGTGAGTGATACGTAATGAAACATTTCTTGAACTCATTACATCTCTTTCTGTTTTTATTCAGCAGAAATGAATTTATTCAGTCACTGTCAGCAGAAAACAAACATATTTTCAGTAAAACATAAATTAAGCATCTTAGTGCAACAAATTCAAGACATAACTTTATAGACCATAAATGCACTAGCAGGGTTTTCCTGTGCTGGTGCTCAGTTCACAAAAAAATTAAAAGAAAGTAAATCTACATTACGTGTTAAATGTGCTCTTCCTTCAAATACTGCATTCAGACACCACTGCAAGGAAGGTGGATTTTACTCCTCTGCTGCTAAAATGTTCTTAATATAAAATAGAACGTTGACTAAGAACAAAATATTAATATTTCCCATAACACAAAATTTTATTCAAATTCTAAGTTCAAAATTTCACCAAAAAAATTTGATTTTCAGTGCTAAGTCTTGCATGTCCCAGAATTAAAATGTTTGCTTTTCAGCATTTTTGAATTCAACATGTATTAAAATTACTATAAAATGTGTTCTGTAAATGCAGTACATTGTGTGAGTTTCACTGCAAAATATTCAGAGTTTAACAACAGAAGACACATTTGCCCCTTCCCTCTTCTTAATAGCCACAGATATAAAAATCCTTGTTTTGATTTTAGCTAAATGATGCACAGGGTTTGGAGCAGAAGTCTGGTGAGGAGTGTCTGAAGGAGCTGGGTGGACTCAGGCTGGAGAAAACCTCAAGGCTTCCTCAAGGCTCAAGGAGAAACCTTCTGGCACACCTCCATAAAGCAGGGTACAGCTAGGTGGGGATTGTGCTCTTCTCCCAGACAACAAGTAATAGAAGAGGAAACAGCCTCCAGTTGCTCCAGGGGAGGTTTGGATTGGATTTTAAGGAAAAATTATTTATGGAAATGTTTGTCCATCATTAAAATATTGCCCAGAGAAGTGGTGGAGTCACTGTATCTAGAGGTATTTAAAAGAGGTGTAGATGTAGCAGCTGGGGACATGGTTTATTCCTTGACTTGACAGTGCCAGTCAAATAGTTAGATTACTTGATCTCAAAGGTCTTTTCCAACCTAGTTCTATGATTCAATATGTTGGAGTTTGTTGTTTTGTTTTTTTGGGGTTTTTTTGAGGGGGGATGTGGGGAGGCAGGTTGGTTTGGTTTAGTTTGGTTTGGTTTCACTCCAGTATTTCAAGTATTGAATATTTTGAAATGTAAGAAAAGAACATCCAAAGATGGCAAAACTTCAGGTATTGCTTTCAAAGAAATATTCATTGAAGATTTCAAAAAGTACAGTACAATGCTTGCTGGCATAAGTCCTTTTCCAAGTTCACCTCTAATTCTTAAGGCTATTATTTATTATTCCTTCCTCTAAGGATCTCAGCACTTATTATGTTTGTGATCAAAGCAGTGAAGTCTTAGGATATGACATAAAAACTTTTTTAAAAAGTCTGTATTTTTGACACATGCTGTTTCAGTTGATAGAACTGCAAATTTTTTATCATTATTAGCTAAAATTCACTTATTAAAGAGTGATGTTTAGCCAACAGCCTGTTGGCTTTGGTTCAGTGATGAAAATAGTCTCTTTTTTATCTTTTACTTGTTAGTGTGTCTATTATTATAACCCATGCTGTGTAACTGTCACATCAATAGGCTCAAGATGATGCAGTTGAAAACTTTGAGGTTGCTTTGAATTCAACTCCATAAGAGAAATAGAAAAGATTTATAGTTGCATTTTTTACAGATATTGAAACTAGGCTTTTATTGTGTTATTATTTATTTAGGAGTGTATGTATAGAAAGCACACTATCTCTTACCAGTGTGACTGACCAATGCATCCCCCACAACTGAAAAAGGC
The DNA here is from genome assembly GCF_049639895.1 of Pseudopodoces humilis. NCBI lineage: Eukaryota > Metazoa > Chordata > Aves > Passeriformes > Paridae > Pseudopodoces > Pseudopodoces humilis. Next base: position 99,684,305 of record NC_142201.1, read on the forward strand.
TCAGAGAAAGGCACAAGTGATGTGCTGTGAAGTTTCCCACTCTGGAATTCTTTGAATTCCTGAGTCAGCTGACTCAAAACAACTATACAGTTTTGGCTCAATCATTTGATTTATCTGCCTGTAACTTGAGGTGAATAGTAGGTGTAATTTGTGTCAGAGGGAGCTGTAATGCTTTTCTGTGGGTGGTGCTGTGTAGCCCTGTAGAGAGGCAAGGAAAATACACTCCTGCCCTTCTTGTCCTCCCCAAAAAAAATGTCTGTGTTGTATTTTATCTCTCACTTGAAACATATACTCTTCATCCTAGACAGGGAGTTGTCCCTTGGTTCATGTATTTATTTTTCTTTAGCAGGAAATAGTCCCAGAGCTATTTAATGTGTTCAGTATTCTTAATAATTAATTTCAAGATACACAGTTCTTAGACACTGCAAAGGGTGTTTTAAAGTTTTCAACTTTACATATACATAAATTATTAAATTTGCCATTATACATTAATGTGTCCAAATTCCTTTCTTGCTTTCTCTTCCTTTCTTTTACACAACTCTACCTTCAGTCTTGCATTCTCTGTCATGTTGGCTTTTTAAATACTCTGTTTCTTGCAAGAACTGCAGAAAAGGAATTTACATTATGCCCCGCTAACAGTAGGTAGGAGAATACATGTGGATAGATAGTTATTTGAAAGCTTCTGTGTTCATTTGAGCAACCCACCTGCCTCTCCTGTCTTCACCTTTTGGAAAGTAGGACAGAACTTTTGAAAGCACCTGTCCTCTTAACTAGAAGAGCCAGTCAGTTTTTCATGCATTCTTCTGTTGTTCAGATCACTGAATTATTTGAGCTGTTTGAGATTCATTTTTGCTTATGTGTGTCTACTAATACTGTTAGAATCACACTTAATAATTTTATTTGATTCCCTTTTTAAGCTTGTTGTACACGTACAGACTTTAATAGCAGCCGGAGAGATGAACATTAGCAGCAGGACAGAAAAGCTGAAAACGCTGAGAAGAGAACTTTTTCCTTCAGGTTTACAATTGTTTTTTAATGGCTGAGCACAAATGACCTTAAATCAACTACTTTTCCATTACCTTGCAATGTGTTTTCATATTTAGATTATTTCTTTTCAATTATTATTAGCTAGTGAAAGAACAATTTCCTCCTCCATCAAGGAAATACAATCATAACCTGACAGCATATTGAGATTTTTTAAAGAGTATTTTTCTTTTACATATTTAGCCTTGACAATTTACATACTTAGCCTTGACAACTTAGTGTATTGGAAGGGGAGGGGAAGTAAGTGTGGTGTACTTTGCAGAAATAAAACTGTTCTCCTATGCTGAAAAAAAAAAAAGCAATGGATAGAGGATGATCTGAATGTTGCTATCATACAATCTTGGATTTGTTTACATAGATATACATTATTCCTTAAAGAATGTCCTTACCAGTCTTTCTAAAGTTCCACAGATCATATAAATTCACTTAATCTCTGAATAAGCAGTACCTGGGATTTTCAGGTGGAATATAGACAATTCTTCACTTTTTCTGCAAAATGAAAAGTTTTCTATTTCCTTTTGCAGTGTGATTAGATCATAGAATCATGAAGGTTGGAAAGGACCTCCAAAATCATCATGTCTAGCCAATCATATATTCAACCTGTGTAATTTGGAATTTCTTTCTAAATGTGTGAAGGAGTTTCTAATAAAATTATTTTTGTTGAACATAAGTTTTAATGAGATGTTATTAAATCTCATTGAAAAAAAGGGGCAAAGAAAATAAATCTAAAGTGGTGCTGATGCATTGAGTGAAAAAAAATTAGAAGTTGCTTTTAAGGTAAATCAACAGGGGCTTCCCCATCTTAGAATTATTATAAAGTTTTAGGTCTTCAGTGGTGTTTGTGTGCTTTCTATTAATCAAGTTTTATATGATTAATCATTAATGTATTTTAAAATTCTTTCACATTCACATAGTGGAGATGCCAAATATTTTTGGTAATAATAAACTATTCTGATCAGTTATGTCTGAATTTAAATTTAGAGTATTACCTGATTGCTGTTGTTATATTATATGCTTGAGAAAACTGCTTTCTTTTAAGAGTCTGTCTTCCTAGAGAGAAGCAGCACAGGCTGTAAATGCAATGTCATGCAGAATTCTTAATATATGTGGTACAAGATCTGTTGATAGCTTGATATGCCTGATAAAAGCAATGATCATTTCTCATTTTAAAATCTCTTACTTGTTCCTTCTTTTTTTTTTTAAATTTAAGTTTCTCTTGCTTCAGTTAGGCTAATCAAAAATTGTTTAATAGAATCCTGCTGATTGCAAATCAACCACATGGTATATGGATAAATCATTCTCCTATCCTTTAGGAAGAGTATGGAATGAATTTCTGTTTGTAACTGTCTTAATCAGATCAAGATTAGTGTTTTTGTTTTTGCAAGGATTCATTGATGGAAACACTAAGGAAAACTTACAGTTGGTCTGATTGCCTGGTAGAACTATCCACAGAGTATGTTTCATCTGTTCTTTAAATGTTATTAATTAACATTGCTTGCATTAAAAAAAACCCACAATTTTTGTTGTGCTTTGAGATAGTAAAGAACTGTTCAAGTCTTTTACAACCAATCTTTTCAGACTTATGCACATTTGAGAAAACACAGATTATGTGGAAGAAAACAGGAGACAAAAAATATCCAGGTGTTTTACAGTGTTTATCATTCTGTCTTTTCTGAATATGCTAACAGCTGGCAGCCTACAGGATTTTAAAAGTGTCAAAGTAATTAGAAACACATTTAACAAGTTTGTTGTGAAAATTACTTTCAGTATTTGGAGTCCTTAAGTATATTTTAAGTCAGTGATGATGAAAAAGGAGAAGAAAAGACAAACCATACAATATAGAGCATTTAAGTCACCTGATGCTAGCAAGCAAATATAAAATTAGTTGAAATAAAATTAAAGTAGTTTTGAAAAATTTTTGAAGAATGTTGAAATTTTGGCTCTGAAACAATCCTAATTTAAATGCTTTGCTACAGGATAAAGCATTACTCAGAATAACAAATCTCTCTTCTATGGGTTTGGATTGGTTTGTTTGTAATGAAAATCCAGCTTTTCCAAGAGCGTAAAAAAAACTACTCTCATTCTTCAATCGATCTATATTCTGCATACAAAACTAAACTTTGTGACAGCTGCAGGTAATGTAACTTAATCACATACTAAGAGAAGTATCAAAAAGGACAACACATTTGAATCTGTTCTTTGGTCTGGGTAGGGTTTTCTGTTCATATATTAAGTGTTCCTTGTAAAATAAAAATTGAGATCCATTTATTTCATATATATATATATATATAATATAGACACTCGTGCAAGCATGAACTTTCTTGAATTTTGTGGCAATTGTTTTTTAATGCCTATCTGTGAACGGTTTTTAAAAATTGCTGTTTTCAAGATATTTCAGAAGTACCAGAGAACAGCAGCCTCCTTGCTTCCTCCCCTTCAACATTCATTTACTGTCTCTCTGAACAGAGATTCAGCTCATCTGCCATCCTCAGCAATAGCTAAAATTATTTTCAGCTCTGTCAGATGGGAACTTACAAGGCAAGAAGACTAGTCCAGAGTTTCTTTTAAAAATTATTTCTAAATGGTGTGGACTCTGTGCTTCCTGGCCTATTTTTGCAAATGCTTGCTTCTGTGTAAATGTTCAAATGTTATTTTTATAACATTTGAATTTATAATATTGGAAATGCTTTATGAAATAATTGCTTTAGTTCACATATTTTCTCCATGAATGTCTATGTCAATATGGCCATCTAACACTATATATAAATTACTTTTGAAGGATCAGTTTGTACATGATTATTTTAAATGGTTTTCTAGACTACACAGATGGAGAGCTCTCATTCAAGTTTTTTAATTCTGATTTCCATGCTTATAGAAGATAAAATGTTTGGGAAATGTTCCAGGTTTTTTTTCACATATCATCAGGAAGAGATGCTTGTTTGGGGAATATATTTGTCAGTGGAAGCTCTAGTGGTGACATATAAAGATCTCCCTAGTGGTGTGATTCAGAGCCTTGACAACTGTGAAGGAACATACAAAAGATACCTCCAATATTTTCTCAGCTATGGAAGCTATGAAGGGAAAAAAAATACTCTGACAGAGACATTTATTGCTCAGATGAAAGAAAGATGAAAAATATAGGATTTTTTTCCTGTTGCTTAGTGGAACAATATACAGATATTTTATGTATTGATAGCTCTTACATCATCATTAGATGAATGATTTTTCTAAAAAAAAAAAAAGCCTGCCAAGGTTAAACAGGGAGTTGTTTGTTTTTTTGTTTGAGTTTTGGTTTATATGTTTTTTGGTTTTGTGGGTTTTTTACTTTTTGTTTTTTCTAATTTTTTCTTGTAAAAAGAAAAGATGGCATTTTGCTACCAATTCTTCTGTGGGGGAGCAGGAAAAGTGCAGAAGATCAGTGTGAAGCAAAATGATAGTTCTCTGCACAATATCTTCTGCAGGTTAAGCTGGCAAATGTTGCTGCCACTGCAAACAGCAATACACTGCACCAGCAAATTAAATCAAATACTGCATTTTTTCAGCCAGTACTGTGAGGCAGTGATGCTGAGATGCAGATCATGACTTACTCTATACCTTTTACTAATGCAGTTCTCTCTGCCCTTCAGAAATAAAAAACAAACAGCACCCTGAATATTTGATCAGGTATTCTGCACATATAAAAATCTCATAAGTTTGAAATGGAGAAAATAATTGTTAAATCATCAGGTAAAACAGTTTTTTTCTCCTTCCTCCCAAGAGATGTAACAGTGCTTAACAGACTGGAGTTGGAATAGCCATCTTTTTTTCCCTACCTGTTTTTATGGCCAAGACCATTAAAAATTCCTTATATGCCTAAAAATATTTAAAATTAAATTACAAAAAACATGTATAATTATAATGTGCACACTGTACTAATTACTAAAGTTCTGATAGGGAGTAAATAAATTGACTCTTTTATTTCAACATTATTCAAACTTAAAGATTATACACTGTTTACTAAATGAGCACCAGAAAGGGACTATGCCACAATAATTTTTGTCACTGCATCAAGCTAGGTGGAAGGTTGTGAACTTTGTGGCTAATTTCCTCCTTGCAGTTTGTTTTATAAAAATGTAGGAGGAAAAATGGATAAAAACTATTCTCTCCACTCTAATGTCCACTGGTATGAGCCCATTATGAGGAGGTAATATAAGTCAATAGATTCCCAGGCAAGGTACAAAAATTGCTCCCTGAAGTTTTCTTCAAACCTGCTCGATAAGCATTATTATTGCTATTGTATGATAACAATTTTAAAACATCAAACAAAAAAATCAGAGAGACAAAAAAAAAAAAAATTAAAAAAAAGGCAAGGTAAAAGATAACATGATAAAAGATAAAATGTCAGTTTTCTCCTCCTTTTGCTGAGGTTTCATTTTTCTTGTAAACTGACTGTATAGACTAATATGTCTTTCTGTTTGCAGACCATCACCAGTTCAGCAAAATGTAGATAGATAAAGTTCTGTAAATATGCAAAGTCTGTGAATAATCATAAATGCCATAACTGCCAAAAACCACATCTTCACGATGCATTTGCACGGTGCAACGATGCATTTTGACAAATTATTGCCTTGAAGGAAGACATGGTAGTTGGTTGAGGATTGAGGGCAGATTAGATATCTTTGCTCTCATATCTGATCATGAGTGCTTGCTAATGTTAAATATCTACTCGATTTTTTTTCTCATTAAAAGATAGTTTAATTGTAGCAAAGCATTATTTTCAATTAACAAATGGTGCAAGGTAAACATTCACCTAAGCATTCAATAACAGTAACTGCAGACAGAAATACAAGGCATTGTCAGGAAAGTTTGCAACTCTTTTATTTTAAAAATATTATAGGATAGAAAACAAAACCAAATACAAACCACAAAAGTTTTCATTTTTAGAACATGTTTTCCTTAAGATTTTAAAAAATAATTTTAGAGACATTTTTTTATTCTCTAAGTGAAGTTTTGTGTGAAACACCAACATGTTTGCCACTTGCAAGAAAAAAAACTAATGTATAAATTCCATGCACTGAATTGAAGATGTCTTCAATATTTTCACAGCCAGCACAAACCCAAACCCATTTTATAGATACTGCCAAGAGCACCTGCTGCTGTCTAGCAAGTGGGCTCCCTCTCACTGCTGGTTAGGATTATTTGATGTACTTCTCCCCAAACCCATCTTCAGTGTGGGAAAAGAGCTTATCTCCTTCACAGAAAGCAAATGTGCTTTAAGAAAGTTTTAAATGTCACCTGTTTGTTTCCCTAATATTTGTTATTTTCAAGTTATTGTTCTGAAACAGGTTAAAAAAAAAATAGAAAACCTGTTCTATTTGTTATTTTGACAAAGTATGTAGATTTTGAATAACAGTAGAAATTACAACTACATCCAGGCAGACACTAGTAGAAATGTGTTTAAAGACATACTTTTCTGCTCATTTGTTTCATTATTTGCTTATTCATTTACTTTCCTGACCTTTTCTCTTGAGAAGCTGGATGAACTGATGCAGCTGTTGCTTACTTGCACATGGAGTCAGACTTCCACATCTGTCATGAATAGTTAATACTGTACAATTTAAAATGCTCTTCTAGGCTGTCATGAACTGCACATAGTTTTAAGTAGGTCAAGTTGAATTTTGCCAAAAAAGCAGAAAAGTAATAGCACTGTTGTAATACCAGAGTTAGTGAAGCAGATTTGCTTTCCTTCTCTGTGTCAAAACACTCACAACCTAGTCAAGAATATATTCAATGATACTTGAAAGCAGAATAAGGAAAATAATCAAGACAGGGATGTATGTATACACACAGATGAATGTAGTTGTCCTCATTAATCCAAAACTGAAAAAATTCAGACATCTAATTTTGTTTGTGTTTTGTTGGGTTCTTTTTCTGATGGTGGCCTACAATAGCTGCTTAGGGAATGATTAAAAGAATGAAGAAGCTACAGCATGATCCCCTCCCTGACAGTTTTCTGGTTCTGATGATTTTCAGCATATCATTACTTATGATGGAACTTTTATTCACAGATTTCTCTATGAATTTTTATTAATTTTTAACCAATATATTCAAAGTGTCCTCTTATAAGTTCAAACTCATTATACACTATGTGGCCAAAAACAAATTCCCTTTGACTGTCTTCTAATTGTATGTAATGTAATATAATTTTTCTGTTAGAAATAATAATAAAGAATATTTTATTATTAATATCGTCCTGCAACTCAACGTTTTTCATGGACAAGAGTGGTTACCTTGGTTTTAAACTGAAAGGCCCTGATCTCTTTAACATATCACCGTAAGGAATTTAAATGCTAATTATTATTAATTATTTCACACTCTTATTTGCCCTTTTTTTGTTCCACAATATGTTTTTGAGATGGTTCATGCACTGTGCAGTTTTCAAGACAATACAATTTCTAGGGTGATTATGTGTTGGATCCTTGTTTATCAGTAATGGGAAGAGGCTGCAGGTAGGCACACCTTGAGCTTTTTATTCAGCCTCAGCCTCACTGGCACAAGGTGAGACACAAAAGATGTTGAAATCCCGTGCCATTACATCAACAGACAAATTCTCTTGGTTACAGTGCCTTTTTAAAAGCTTCTAGCCAATAGCATAATGATAAAATCTTACAAGTATTTGCTTAAGCTAATCATTAAAACTACATGTATACCTTGCTTCTAACAATGCCTGCTTGTCACAGCTTAAAAACAATGGATAAAGCTTTATTATTAAACTTACATTCTTCTGTTATCTTGCTTACCATATTTTCTATGTCCTATCTCTAAACAGCTCAAAAGCACAGCCTTATTATTTCCTGTCCTTGTATATCTGTGTTCTTGCATTCTTCTATTCTGAAACCTGCTTTCACACAGCTCCTGAGTTTTCTACCTTTTCTTTTTCCCCAAATTATGTTTTTATTCCTCCCTTTCTAGCACTTCTAATTTCCCTTTCCATGATAACAAACAAATTGAGAGTCATCCTCAGATGACTTTTTTGAGTGTTATTTAACTAATGTCAGCTTGAATGCAACATGTAACTAATGTTTGGCTGAATTGGTTCAATTTCAGGGGAAAATCTTGAAAACGTGATCTAAGCATATCTGAAAAAACTTAAAAGGCAAAACTAGCAGCAAATAGAAAAAAGAAAAGCCAAAGCTTGTCAAAACCTGTTTACAAGATGAAATCTCATAAATTATTTGGCCGTTCTTATAATTATTTTTAGCCTAGTGTTGACAGTGTTTTCCTTTCCTTTTTCTTTTTGCATCATGTATTATCAGCTCTCCACCCTGCCTTGTTTTCCTTGAGTTTTAAATTATCTTTATTAGAAACTTTTTTTTAATAAATTTCCATGTTTTTTAATGATAAATTTTAAATAATAGGTCTGCTACTATACTGAAGATGAAAAAAAATGAAGGCTAAAAGAGTTTTATTGGAATGTTGTGAGTGCAATATAAGCAATTAAAATATATTTTGGGGGGTTTTTGAAAATCATACTTAGTTTCCAGTGTTTGATACTTAATTTTCACTGCCAGCCAATGCCACGGACTTATTTTAAATTCGTGAGTAAAGCAGAGGAAATGGGTAGAGCCTGTGGATGACTTTGCAAAGAACTGAAAGTAAGAAAATATTTGTTTAGTTTTGGAAAGCTCCATTCACTGAAGTTAGAAATCATCACAAAATCTCTCTCACACACATACACACAAAACCCAATAAAATATATTACAAAATGAAGCTTTGTGGCTTCATTTCCAAATCAATTCCTCACAAATTAGATTACTTTCCTTATTTACAGTTGCTGATTGTCCATTCTTTCAGGAGAAAAAAGAGTAGAAGAAAAGGAAGAGTAGATTAATTTTGTTTTGCTGTAGAAATATTTCAGAATCTTGGTACTTTGCAGAAAACAATATGATATTTGATGTTTTTCTTTAGTTTTGAAGATATTATGTTTTGATTGATTAGATCTTGACAATGAATGTCAAGATCTTAAAGGAGTGAAAAAAATAATCAAGTTCCATTGGAGATATGGTATAAAACATTCTTTAAGTAGAATGTTAGGAGATATATTATTTCATCATTCTTATGTTCTTAGACTTAACTAAAATGACAATTATATTTAAGTTTTCATTTTTCTTAAAAATTATTTTTTATTTTAGTTCTACATATTCTCATGAAGGAAATTTCATGAATAAAATATCACTAAAACTTTCTCAAGGGAAAATTATATCTTCAAGAACACCCAGTGTGTAGCTGCTCATCCTTTATCTATTTGCTGCCATTGAAAATGCTGAAAGAAGATTTATGTTTATCCAGCATTGATTTCTTTTCAAATTGTTTTGTGTAGTCCGCATCAACTAGGATAACAAAAACCCTGCATGATTATTTACTTTTAAGCTTACATAATTCAGTTACTTATAGAGCCTCTTTTAGTATCCTGTAATAGAAGTTTATTGTGCTAAAGAAGGGAACTTGATTATGGTCTTCAGGGTAGTGATTTAGGCCTATGAACACCTCCATAGCTCTTACTTGCTGCTCAGATCCCAGGATATCTGTATGGATCTCTTTTCCTATACATAGTCATTTTGATAAGAATGTGATTTGCTAAAGTGGCCAAGTGAAGGTTTTGATAACCTTTTCACATTTTCTCTGATCTCAAAGGGAACATTTTGTTCATTCTAACCAGAGGATGCCGTGGGAACAGAAGGCAGATCATGAAAAGTGAGACTATGGCAGCAATATTAAATAACTATTTAATGTCAAAGAAGTGCATTACCAGAAGTTTATACAAGCTGCTGGTGTTTCATTTCTAATTCTTAGAATTCAGAAATTCTAAGTGTTTGTAAAAAAAAAAAACAAACCAAACAGATTAAGAATTGATTTATTTTTCCTTTCTTGTGGCTTATATTTTTTAATGATCATCTGGGGAGAGAATGAAGCTTTGTACCCAATGTCATTTGTATCCATGTCATAGAACTAAAGAGCAGAGAATTTAAAGACTTAATAGAGGATATGGCTGCTATTCTACTTCATAATTAGGGAGGGGACAGTGACAATGAGCAGGAAAGTGATGACATGGCTGCACATCATGATTATTAGAATGTCCTTTCAAGGATACCTATTTTGATAAAGGGTGGAAATCGTCAAATACGATGCAGAGGACATCTTTCACACTGAAACATCAGAAAGTTCTGTACAATGATAAAACAATGCCAGGTAAACAGGGTAAAAAAACCTATGTTTTCTACATGTGTTCTGTTTTCCATAAAATTTAAGAATGAGATGCTTCTGAACTCTTTACCAAGGACTTCCTAAAAATTTGATGTGCTGAAGTAAGGACTAGGAGACCTGAAGTGACTTTGAATGTATGATCTTTTTTTTTTTTTAACAAATTTCTTTTTCACTGTGTTCAAACATTGAAATCTATTGAAGTCAATAGAAAGCCTCCAACAGACTGGGATATGCTTTAGATAAAATGTGAAGAAATTTTCTTTCACTCATCACCCTGTTATTCTGAATTCATCTGGTTCAGGTGGGTTATCCTGGATGGAAGCATGGATCAAAAGGATGAAGCTTGTCAGAAGGAAACTGACCAACTTTCTCTCCAGCAACATAGACTGGACATACTGACATACAAACTCTCAGTGTGGCTTGGAGCTTGGGAAAAGTAGCATAAAAACTGGAGAGGTACACTTTTTTTTGCTCAGATTTCCAACAGCCATCATGTTAAGAACTCTCTAGGTCATTCTTACTCTGTGTTTTTTTCCTATATATATTTTGAACACATGTATTCATAAAGTTCTCTGAAATGTTTTAATAGTGCAGGCAAAATACAATTTTTATGCTCTAAAATGTTTGGGATATTATGCAAAATAAACAATAATTCCCTGCTTCTATATTCTCACTGTGACCTCCTCTCTTCTCACTGTGTCTTAAATTAATTGTGAAAGAGCTAGTAAAGATAAATGACACAACTGTTAGAAAGCTCAGCAGTCCATTATTACAAAAAATTGTCCAAGAACAGTGGGACTCCACCAGCAGTGGGGCTTCAGCTCCTGGACCCTGACATAAGGACCTGGACTTGTTGAAGTGAGTCCAGAGGAAGGTAATGAAGATGATCAGTGGGCTGAAGCACCACTGCTATAGAGATAAGAAAAAGTTGGCGCTCCTCAGCCCAGAGAAGGATCTGTGGGGAGCCTTCCAGCTCCTAAAGGATGTCACAAGAAAGATGGAGAGGGAATTTTCACAAGGGCATGTAGTGATAGTGCATGAAAATGGCTTCAAACTGAAAGGGATAGGCTCAAATTATATATTAGTAAGAAACTCTTCCCTCTGAGGGTAGTGAGGCATTGGAGCAGGTTACCCAGAGAAGTTGTGGATACTCACTCCATACCAGGGTTCAAGGACAGGCAGGATGGGCTGCAAGCAACCTGGTCTCATGGAAGGTGTCCCTGCCCACAGCAGGGGGTTGGAACTCTATGATCTTCAAGGTCCTTTCCAGCCCAAACCATTCTGTGATTCTATGTGTCAAATTAAAATGCGCTAATTATTTTAATTAATAAGCAAATTTTCCTGAGCACATTGTCATTGATAGGTCTGAGACTTTCTTCTCTCCTTTCCATACCTGACTTTCCAAAAGAAGTTGGGATGTCTCCCTGGTTTGACCCCTGTTATCACTGGTCCTCAATATGCAGGTCATCATATAACTTATGGTGCTCTGCAAAATATCCATTCAATACTTTGTGTGTATTATCCATTTCTGCATATGCTAGTTACAATAGGTCTTCCTGTGCGGGCACCAACTAATTTCCCTAATCAGACTATAAAAACTTTTTTATTACCACATCTTGAAGCAGCTTTTTACTATTTCTGTTAAGATGATGTTGCATTTTGGGAAGGTGGAAATATTTCCTCACCAGCAGACTGACTCTCTCTGGGTGAAATCTTTTCTACTTCATGATGATTTCTTATGCAGATTTATTAAATTAACTTTTACTCAGATTTTTAAAATCCCATAGATTTTAAACCTATAGATTGTCATTTAAAAAAAATCTTTGTCTTCAAATTCTCAGCCAGATAGTTACATGATTAATGGAGACAATAGGGAAAGGAGAAATATTAATTTCTATCTCATCTAAATTGTCAGTAGCTTGACTGGGCCTAAATGAATTGCATTGGCAACATGGTTTATTTACAATATCTGTCAGAAGTCCCCAGAGTACTGTAAAAGATTTTAAGTATCAGAATAGAACATTAATATTCAGGTTCTTTATCAATAGATTGGAAAAAGCTCTTTGCATCACAGATCTAATCAATAAGCTAATTTTGGTCAGGTGAATGTGACAAACAATGAGAATGAATGATTATCAACTTTTATTTTCAATCATTGTAAAAGCATTATGTGTGAGGAATAATGATAGTGTTATGACAGAACATTGCATGCAACTCTATTTCAGAAAATCCTTGAGAATTTCAATGAAAAAACAAAAAAAGGGAGATAAAATAAAATCTGGGTTTATTTACTACTGTTGTCTCCACAGTCAGCATAACACTGCTGCAGATTTAAAGCTCCACAGGGCCAGGGACCTATTTATCCCTAAAAGGACATGGTATTTCAGATGCTAAATTTTATCCTTTTCTCAGTCAGAACAAGAATTCCATTGAAGTTCATGCAAACAATGATAAACAAAGTTGATTGTCTGGAGTGTTTTTCTCTTAATGGCCCATTATTCCATTGGTGAATGTGACATAATACAATATCCTTAGCTAGAAAGCAATTCTTCTTAAAAAAAACCCAAATGCCAACCACATTCTTCATACTAGTTAGTGTTTTCACCTCCTGGCCACATTATTTGTAAATCTAGGCCAGTTGCTTAATTGCACTTTGGTGTCATGTCCATCATGTAGACAACAGTATTTAATTTTTTGTTATGCCAGCCAGAGACTCTACTTCATGTATGAGATTATTCTACTTTTGTAACCACAGTACCATTTCTAATTTTGTGGCTGTCTTTATCTGAACTGCACTGGTCCTTTGAACTGAAAAACCTGATAAATTAATCCAATTCCTACTGTACTCAGCTACTTTGATTTCTCTGTAGTAAGTCTATTGCAGTAAAAGTGGTTGGATTTTTACATAAAATAAGTAATCCCCAAAGCATTTGAATGTAAAGATACTTTACTGCTCCTGTGACATAGTACAGAAAGTTGTAATATATCTGATTCAGGTCCCATTTCTACACCTTCCATGTATATCTGCATTTAGCCAAGCACTAAACCTCTTTCCCCTAAAATGAAGACCATTTTAAAATGACATGCTGAAAGATGTCCTGCCCTGCCTATTAAGATCTTATTGCTGCAATACAATCTTACTATTGCTTCCAGCCATTTCCACTGCTTATCATTTCAGAGTTAAAGTGCTTCACTTCTCCAAATTCTTTCCTTGCAAAAGAAAGTCCCCAAGGCATTCAACCTCATATTCTTTACTGTAGTTAAATGACAATGGAAGGTTTTCAGTATGAGAATTACAGGGGGGAAAAATTTGCAGAATATTCCTTGTTATTTCCTTTTGGGAAAGAGGGCATATGGCAGAATAATTTTTAAAAAATAACAAAAAATTGAAAAATGTAAGAATAACGAAGAGAGAGAAGAGTGGACAGGAAAGGAAAAAGGAAAAAAGAAAAAGGAAAGATAAAAAAGGAAAAAGGAAAAATGTGGTGGGCCAGGCCAGGTCCGTTGATCTGGCCCGGGAAGCCATGACCTTCCCAGAGAGAGCAATCCAACAAGAGAGAGCCTTTGGGGGGATATCTGGCAATCCCTGCCCACCAGGTAACCTCAGCAAGGGGCAGCCTGTGGCTGCAAGTGATTTCAGCTGAGTGATTTCAGCTGAGTGATTTCAGCTGAGTGATTTCAGCTCAGTGATTTCAGTTCAGTGATTTCAGCTCAGTGATTTCAGCTCAGTGATTTCAGCTCAGTGATTTCAGTTCAGTGATTTCAGCTCAGTGATTTCAGCTCAGCTTGTGAGGTTATCCCAGGCCGACTCAGAGACAGAGAGACAGGAGTGTCGTGTGGTGATTCCACAGACAGCCTTTATTGTCCAGCAGCTCTGTGAAGGGTAGCCAGGGACAGCAGCTCCCCCCTGAACTGGGCAGGAGCTGGGGTTTTTATGGGGGAAATCCAGGGTGGTACCAGGGGGGAAAACCAATGGGTTACAAAGGATCAGCATAGTCAGCAAAGCAAGATGGGATAGCTTACCATGAGAAGAGAGGATGGTCCCATCTAAGGGGTATCTCTCCAGGAGAAGATTGAGATAAGCTTTGCATAGCTCTCTCTAGGGCACACTCCTCAAATGAAAAGCCTTGGCAGGCTGACCTGCTTCCACAGGGGAATGGGTAGGGGAAAGGAAAGGAAAATCACATAATCTTTATTATTCAATTTTAATGTAAGACATGGACCACTTTTATTACCAATCACATTTCTTGACATAGTAAGTGGCAGAATTGATGTGTATTACATGCCTGGTATAGTGGTTTCAGTTTGCAAACTGGGCAGAAACCCTAATTTCTTGTAGTGGCTTAGATTCACCAATTTTTCATTTCCTGGCCAACGCACCAAATAATGTGGTGGATTTCAGCACTGGCCAAAAATCACCTCTGCACTTAGCCATTTTTTTCTTTCTCTTAGGAGAAGGCCAATACAGGCTCAAACCTTAAAAGGTACAAATAAACTTTATTAACAGGACTAAAAGAATAAGCATCAGAATAAACATACAGAACCCTCTTCCTCCCCTTGTCTGACTTCTCTAAATGTCAATCACTGCAAAACTAGCACATCTGGCCAAAAGAATAAAGAAAGGGTTGCTTCTGTATTCTTGGGATGTTAAAAATTTTACTCTGAATCCACACTGATAATTGTACATCAGTGTGCAAGGGAGAAGTTGCAATATTATGAAGAACATTTGTAGGCCTTTTTGATTTTTTTCTCACAGCTACTTTACAAAACACACAAAGAATCATGTAACGAATAGCAGTAATAAAACACAGCCACCAAGGAAATTAAGAATTTGTTTTCACAAAATGACAGTATTGATGAGGAACTACCATTGTTCGTTGGTGCTACATGTTGTAACACCCACAATCAGAGCTAAGTTTCTACTTTTTTGAGAAATTAGATCATGTTGTAAATTCATATTTCACATCAGAGATCATGGTACAGGCAATGAGGTTTGCATTTGTGGTTGAAAGGAAACAAAAGCAGCAAATGAACTGAAGAATACTTGGTCACAAAGACTGCCTCATCTTGCTCTCACCAGGGGTCAACATGATGCCCCTTGCCCAGACCGAAAGGTTGCTGATGTCAGCAAGTGACAAATGCTATTGCATTTCATCCCTGGTTTAGTAGATCCCTGCAAGGAAAATTACCATGGCCTGGTCAAGTCTTCAGATTTATTTTCCTAGTTTCTATTGTTAACAAAGTCCTAGTCAGTTACACTAGTGAAAAGGCAAACTTATATGCAATGAGTGTTATTAAAAGCATAGCTATTTCTTTTATGTAATTAATTTTTATGCAGACTCATGTATTAAATCTTTGTATAATGCATTTAACTCATTAATAGCTCATGTTGTTATACTTCAATACGTATAATGTACCTTTATGTGAAATGAATAAGTAGCCTTTGTGACAGTCAAATAAGAGTATGTATGAGTAAATATTTATTATTATGACTTGTAGAAGAAAAATAGGCAACAGTATAGTTAAGAGAAGAAAGCAGTGTTTAATTTTTAATTGTAATTTCAATGGATGTTTATTAGATAAACTTGAATCTAAGATTTCTCCTACTTTTCTGAGTTTCCTTACATTTTTTTTTTCAATGAGAAAGTGCATTTAGCCTGAAATGTCATCTTTTAATACCAGCATCAGTGGGCTGACTGACTGAAATTTCAAACACCTGTTGTTAACAGAAAATTTAAAAAAATAGTGACTAAATAAAATATTCTAAAAAGAAAAACATGCTTGTTTTATGTATAACTGTTGTAAAAAAAATGGTGTGACTTTAAAGAAATCTGTCAGATTTCATATTTCAATATGTTTTTCATAATTAATAGAACAGTGACTTTTTTTAATCTTCCTTTCTTAAGACTGACTTGAACCCAAGTAGCCTATATCAGACACATTTCTGTGGGGTTTTTCTGTTAAGTACTGATAACATTAGCTTAAAAGGAAAAAGGAGAAAATAAAAAGAAATATAATTTTCAAAAAGAGCAGACATAAAGAATACATACACAACTCTGTTAAATTATGAACAATATTCTGGAAATATGGAAAACTGGGAAAAAATGTGTACACAGCTTAGATCACAATCAATTCACGAAATGTTTCAAAAGATAGATTGAATTGAATGGTGATTAACTGGTTTTCTAGCTCAAAACCATAAACCAAAATAAACTCTTCCAGTCTAATTATGTTTACTTAATTTAGGGTCTAATAAAGGAATGGAGGGATCAATAGGTGGAGTTGGAAGGGAACAGTGCACATTCAGAAGAACATTTTAAGTTCATGAAGAACCTTTGTAAAAGTTGCCTGTCTTGGATAAACAAACAAGATAAGCTGAAGAATATAAGAAATGTAATTGCCTGATGCAATGCCAAGTCATCTACAGTCCAGAATTTGAATACTGAGGTTGAGGAAAGATATTTTAACCAAACAGGAATAAAAATTGATACTTAGTGAATATGAGTAAATAAAAAAGAAAGATTAGTGAAAATGTTCTAGCCTGTTTCCTAGAGGGATTCACCAAGATGCATGGAAGAGATAACAAATTTTCTGCTCAGAATTTCACTTTGCTCTAGCATTTGTTTTTCAATGACTTTGAACTAAAATTATCAATCTCAAGTTAAAACTTCACACAGTGGTACCAAGGCTATTTCCTTATCTTGATAGAAGTACCTGTGTCACCTGTTATCAGACAACTAGAAAAGTCAGCAGCATTAATAGGTATAAAACACCCAAATTTCCAGAAATTAGTAGTATCTATTAGTGAAGACACTGCTTACAATGTCTTTGCATAGAATACTGTCAGATCATCTTATTCACCTTATTTAGGAAATCTCAGCATACTACATGAAAATAAAAGCTAATAAAGATCTGAAAAGGCTTGGAAATCACTTTAATGAAAAATTAGCTTCACAAGAAGTTAAACTGTCCATATCTTCTTTCTTGTCTATAAATTTCATTTCTTCTATGATAAAGAAAACAATGAAAGCATCAATGAAATTTAAAAAATAATAAATTAACTATTTAGAAATGAGCAGGTAGACTCAGGGACAGCATATGTTCCTGAGGTTAAAGAGAATCATATATTAAAAAAAAAAATAATAATTCAAAGTCTTTATGACTAATAATAGAATTTGCAGCTAAATAAGATGGTGACTTAACTTGAAGTAAATGTTTCACATTTTCTTAACAAGAATTAACCTTGACAAAGTTTAAGAGGAACCTTTTGATATGGAAGCCATCTGAGTTCTTTCTGTGTTCTTCTGAAGCAGCTGGTACTTGTCATTTTGGGAGTCTGAAGACCTGACAAATTTTTGGCAGCTCTGAACAAGTCTGGCAATTTCTATTAATTTATATTACTGTCAAAAATATTTCAAGAGCCCACAGCTCAGTTATCACAAGAGGGCACTGCAGGAATACGTGCTAAGAGGTACCCAAAGATTCATTTGAAGCATGTTGGTTATCGTCTCCTTTTTCATTTTCTACTTACATTAAAGTAGAATAAAGACAAAAATGCTAAAAGAATTACCAAGATCTCACATTTTATTAATGAAAAATATTCATCTGGTGAAGACATCCATGAATTTATACAATGTAGTGTCAAAACACTATGTTAACAATTTTTAATATTTACTATTCTTTACAGGACTCTTAAACATTTCTTCAGCCTCTAGCTTGCCCTTATCATCTTTTTCACAACCAAGTGTTCACACTATATGTTTTATAGTGCGATCAACAGCCCATTTGAGGCGCCTCTAAAAACATAGACAGCATAAAGAGCAAGCAGGAGGAGCTGAAAGCCACAGTGCAATTAGCAAACCTGTGATCTAATTGCTGTTGCTGAAACTTGGTGGGATGAATCACTCAACTGGAATGCTTGTCAGCAACAGGAGGCTCTTGCTCCAAGGATATCCTCCTTGCATAGAGGATCATTTCTTATTTCAGGTGATAGACAGCCCAAGCAGAGGACAAGTGTTACTAGACCAGTTGCTTGCCAACGCAGCTGAACTAATTAAAGATACAAGTATGGACTACAGTGGTCACACCTTGATGGAATTCACAATAATGAGGAGAGTTGAAACACCGATTTTAGGAGAACAAACATTCAGTTATGTGAGGAATTGGTGGATGTGTCTCCCCAGGAAACTGCCCCCAGGAACAAAGGAGATGAACAGCTCTTTAAGCACTTTTGAGTGAAAGAGAGCTTGATTCCTACATGTAGAAAATCAGACAAAGATGGCATGAGACTATCATGGCTCAGTAAGGACCTTCTGACCCAATTAAAGTGTAAGAATGAAATGCACAAGCATTGGAACAAGGAACATGTCTACTCAGAATAATATAGGAATGTCATCTAGATATGTAGGGATCAAATTGGGAAAGCTAAGACACAGTTGGAGATAAACTTGGCAAAGGGTACAAAGCATAAAAAGGACTTTTACAAGGAACTTGTCCAGAAAAGAAAGATGAAAGAAAATGTATGCAGCTTTATAGAAGTAGTATCCAGCAACATGGAAAATACCTGAGGTACTCAACAAATTTTTGCTTCATTTTCCAATGGCAATTTCTCTTCCCATGTCTCTCAAGTCCCTGAACCTCAAGGACTGGTGAGCAAAGTCCCTCTCATCATAAAAGGATCAGGTTCCAGGCCACATGAACTACATATAAAAGTCCATGGGACAAAATAGGATACATTCCAGTACTCTGAAGGAATTTGTTGAATTAGTTGCCAATTTTCCACTCTCCCTGACATTTGAAAAGTCGTGACAAGTAAATTAAAGCCCCCAGTGACTGTAGAAAGGGAAACTATAGAGTAATTTTTAAAAAGAGTGGAAAGGAAGACCCTGGGAACTACCAAACTGTCAGCTCAATATCTGTTTCTGGGAAGATTATGGAGCAGATCCTTCTGCAAGGTATGTTGAGACTAAGAAACAAAAGGAAATTATTAGAGACAGCCAACATGGGCAAATGATGACTAAGCTAGAAACCTTCTATAAGGGGCTGTGTTAGTTCACAAGAGAAAAGCTATGGGTATCATCTATGTGGCCTTTGATAGAACACCCCACAACATTCTTACCTTTAAACTTGAGAAATTTGTGGCTGATGCAATGGCTGTTAGGCGTGTAAGAAATGGGCTGGATGACCGCAAGTTACAGGTGTTGATGCAGTAGAGTAGACTCTAGTGGTCCAAGTTGAAAGCAGTAAAGGGTGTTGTCCCTCCATGATCTCAGCACTATTTAATGTCTTAATCAATACCATCAATGGGATTGAGTATACCCTTAGCAAGTTTGCAGATGACACTAAACTGAGTGGTGCAGTTAGTTTGCTAGAGGGCGGGGACATCATCCCATCCAGAGTGATGCTGGATGACCCCACGGGTGTGAGGAGTGGGTCCATACAAATCTCATTATGTTCAACACATTCAAGTGCAAGACCCTGAAGTTGTGTTGGGGCAATTCCCAATATCAGTACAGATAAATGGGGAATAAATGGAGACATGTTACAGTTCTGCCCTGGACAGGAGGGCGGACACTACTGGTTGATGGAAAATTGGATATGAGCTAGCATTGTGTGTTTGCAGCCCAGGAACCCCCCGTGTGCTGGGCTGCATCCAGAGCCCCGTGGGCAGCAGGGCAGGGAGGGGATTCTGCCCCTCTGCCCCTCTCTGCTCAGACCCCACCTGCAGGGCTGCATCCAGCCCTGGGGTACACAGAAAGACACAGACATGTCAGAATGCGTCTGAAGAGGAACAGAAAATATTATCAGGTGACTGGAACACCTGTCCTATGAGGCCAAGCTGAGAGATGGGGATTGCTTAACTTGGAGGACTGAAAGCTTGAGAGACACCTTATTGTGTCCTTTTAATATAGAAAGAGGGTTTATAAGAAAGATGGAGAGAATCTTTTTGCCAAGGCATGTAGTGACAGGACAAAGGGCAATGGTTTTAAACTGAGAGTAGGTTTCAACTAGATATATGAAATATTTTTTATGATGAGGATGTCAAGACACTGGAACAGGTTGTCTAGAGAACCTGAGGATGCCCTGTTATTTGGGCATCCTGAAAGGTAAGATTTGGTGGGGTTTTGAGCAACCTGATCTGATGAAAAATGTCCCTGGCCATGGTAGGGAGGGTGGACTACATGGACTTTAAAGCAATCACTGAACTCCACATTGCAAAAACCATGCAACACAATCCAACCCCATGATCTTCAGGACATAATTCCTAAAAAACTTACCTCTTTTCATTTTCTGTTCATAGGGATTCTTATTACTGAAGACTCCACTTTGCCAGGCAAAACCTTGAGCTTTTACTTTTGAAGGTATGCTTTACAGGACGTAAGGTATACATGTGAATAATTATAACATGTGCACACCTACATATTAAATGGCTCTTCTATTCCTAAAATGCATCTTGAAACTAAATTATATACATATATACATATATATATATGGTTTTATGTCAATATTCACATACAAGAATTCCTGCTAAAGCAAAGAGACAAAAGTTAGAAGACTTTTTTTCCAAACATAAATTAAAGCTCATGAAAAATTATTTTCTCATAAAACATTTTGATATCAAGTCATTCTTAATTTTTCATAACCTAAAAAGTCTTGCATTTTTTACTTCATTTTACTACTCCAATATTTTTGCTAAAATAATATTCTTAGTATTGCTAGAACAATAAATTCAAAATAAAAAAATCTGGCCTCATAAATACATTTTTAAAGAATTTTATAATGTATTTTGATTCCACAAAATGGACATTTTAAAAGAAGAACGATATTACATCTGAATTATTTTGACTAATTTTACATACTAACATACCCTTACAAAAATAATTTGAAATATCCTGAACCCTGTGAAATAGAGGGTTGTTCTGGATTTATTTTATTCACCTTCCCTTTGGCATGCCCTAACTGAAAAGGGACTATCTACAAGAATAAGAACAACTTTTGTTTGTGGGTGAGCTGATGGTTTCTGGAAGCTTTATGTTGGATGAGAAATACCCTCTATATCCCTGTGTTCTAGATATCACAAATATTCAGGTGTCTTACCAATATGAGCTAGCTAGAAAAGACAGAATTGCCATTCTGTGAGTATAACAATTATACATAAAATATAATCTGCCTTCAGACTTACCAGTCCTTTTTTATATTTTTTATATTTTTGTAACTAGAGGGCATCTTCAAAGCTCAGGAAAGACTTTTTAACTTGGTGACACCATTCTCTTAAAAACTTGATGTAAAGCAGGTCTGTGTTTCTCTTTGATACCAAACTAGGAGCTATGCTTCAGGTTAAGCATATCAGTACATTATTTTAAGGTGACTTTGCTGTTTTTCAAAATGAGATAAGTGAAGATGGGTCATAAAATGCAGTAGAGTTCTGGTAAGCTTCTTAAAAATGGTAAGATTAAGCTTGATTTAAGAAGCTGGTGGAAATTCACATCATAAAATAATCTCTTGAAGGCAAGGAATAAGCAAGCCTTTGATTTCAAAATAGAATAAAAATCAAATTTCCCAGTAGTACATATTCATGAACTATCTTTTTGTTTCTCTGTCAGCTGCAGCAGATGCATAATATAGATTGTCTATGCACATACTATTTTGCTAGAGCGGTGGTTAAAAAATGACTTTCATTGTACTTAGATTCATCACATTTCAAATGAACATTTGTCTTCCAACAATGAAGGGACATATACCCATTTTGATAAAATTGTGGCTTCAGCAAGTTTTGTTTCCTCCCCAGGTCCTTTGATGGCTAAAGGTCTTCCTGTGACAAATTTTGTGAGCTGCGTTAGAGTTTTGGAATGTGTGTTCCTCTCAATCCATAGGCAATTTTGCAAGTGGATATATGCAATAATTAAATAGTTTGTATTACTACTGGGGAAATCTTGATCAGCTGTAGTGGGTAAAGCTCTAATTTGGAAAATATGCTGAGTCATTCACCAAAGTGGATTTGACATTAAAACCAGGCATTATCCTTTCATTTTTTTACAAATGTTCATACAGAAATATTTGATATCCTGAGAGCTGGGATTGATTTCCTCCTTTTCAATCCATTTAAGAGGATTTGCTACCTAAGTACTAAGTGAATGGTAGACTGGTGTTGCTGCAGCATCTTTCTGCCTGTATGAATTCTGGTATTCAACTACTCTTTCAGCCACTGAGGTCTTTTCACTGGTGGTTCAGATCACAACAGCCTCCTAACAGCATTCTGGCATAGAAATTTTTTTTTTTTTCACTTGATAAGAAGGATAGGAAAAAAGCAGAATTATATGGGATGGATTCCTGTAAAATATACTTGATAATCTTGTACATGGAAAGACAGCTGCTGTTCCCACCATCACAGAAGTAAACACTCTGTAGCTCCTGAGACATGTAAAATGTGCTTCAAGTGAGAGCATTCAAGTTGCAAATTTCTCCTGAGTACTAATAGAAATTCTCTAATGAAGAAAGACAGCGAAAGCAGACAGTTCAGAAGACTGTGGAGGAAAATTCTGATTATTTTGTTGTATGTACTTATGTGGACTATTTTAACAAAAGAATTTTTAATAGCAATTTTTAAGAAATATAGGTCATGCAGAAATGGATGATAAAACACAAAAATCAAAGTGGCAATGGAGATTAGCTAAATTGGTGCTATTAAAGCCATGGTTGCACTGGGTCTGCACTGGGCCATATTCTTAGGAGTTGAACTCACTGATCTTGTGTGAGTCCCTTCCAGCTCAGAATAGTCTGTGATTCTGCAAATAAAAAACCCTTTAAATAGGTTGCTGCTTTTCCTTGTAAATAAACTAAACTATGATAATGTTTCAAATGCTACTACACCTCCCAGAAATAAAACAGCCAAGTAATCCTAGAAAATGTTAAAACTCAGAGTTGAGTAACTAGTTGCACATTGTTTTCATGAATTTTAATGTAGATACAGAAAAAAATATAAAGGATATTAATCAGAGTTAAATTCCTAACCTCTGGATCTCATGCCGTGGCAATAACAAAGAAGACAAATATGACAATAAATATCAAAAACTTATAGTTGATAGCCTTACAGTGAAATTATCATAACATATGCATATATTATTAGGATTCTTCAAATATAATGTAATTACCTTAAAAAAATCATTAAAGTTTGGAATAGCCAGGACATATAATATTACATACTTGAAGAAACTGTCAGGCTGTCTTGGCAAGGTTTTCTGCAAGATTAAAGGCAGTGAGAAACCTGCCAATACTGGCACTACACTGCACTAATTAATAACACGGAATATATATAAGAATCAACAGTTGGCACAGAGCTTACTTTTCTTCCTGCAAAGAAGTTTGACATCTTTCTCCTATGCTGCAAAAAAAAGAATGAAAAAAAAAAAACAAACCAAAAAAACCCCAAAAAAAAAAGGACTTTGCTATATTTTATTGTAACAGGTATTTGAGGTTGGACAAGTGTAGAACTTGTAACAGAGATTGTAATGCTTGAGCATTATATATTACTGTTACATTCTGGTTTTACAGTTTCTTCTGACTTTCCCAAACTTTGACCATATGGGATTGATTTTTTGTCAGATGTTTTAGTACAATTTAGTACAAACTACTATAATTATCTTGTCTTTATTTTTAAAGTCTGTCCTGACCCTCCAACCCGCTACCCCAAATCTTGAAATACTTTCAAACAGCCTTGTGTTCTTGTAAGCAGGGCTTTAATATTTTGATTTTAAATCCCTTACAGATGCTCAGTAGCAATTCTTTAGAGCTCTGTTGCTTAATTCTTCAAAGATTTTCTTTGCATTGGCCATTCTGTAAGAACATTCTCCTTGCAATTACTGATCTTTTTTTGTCAAAGCAGTGTTAGCTTGAGGTCCAAAGCTGGCCAGTGGTCTGTTCTGCTCCCTGTTCCCTTTCTTCTACACTTCTCATTAAAGCAAGAACCAAGAGACCGAATAAGAATTTTTGTCTACCAAATAAAGACGATATAATGGAGACTGAGTGCAGGAAGGCAGGTTAAAATAGGGAACAGGAACGTGGATTTACAGCAACTTTGAAGTCTGAAGTTGTCTGGGAAAATAGATTCACTTGACAGAGCTGGCAAGACAAAAGGACTAGGAATATGTGGTGAGGTGTGGATGGCATGCTTGTACATTGTAAACAACTAAAGAAAAATAAACCAAAAGGCTTGTACAGTGTTGCCAGCAAAATATTCTCAAGTAGGGTAATTTTATTTAACTTTACTGTCTGCCAGTGGGCAATAATTTAATTGAGAATATTTAATATAATATATATATAATAATTAAGAAATACTTATGTAGAATTTATCCTCTTCCTCCTTAATAACACTTCTGTTTTC
Organism: Pseudopodoces humilis; assembly: GCF_049639895.1. Lineage (NCBI taxonomy): Eukaryota > Metazoa > Chordata > Aves > Passeriformes > Paridae > Pseudopodoces > Pseudopodoces humilis. The sequence continues at coordinate 99,708,972 of NC_142201.1, forward strand.
AAGGTGTTCACTGTTGGGTATACTCTCTCCATCAAAACTATTTTAGGAAGGCATTGGGTTGCAGAGGAGAGAGAGGTGATCTGCATAATTTTGTTTGTTTTCTTTTTTTTTTTTTCTTTTTTTTTGTCATGAGATGATGTTTGGCCATGCCAAAATTATTTTCTGCCACTTTACACTTACTTGTTTCTAGACAGCTTGTTCTCCTGTTTCTGCACTGGTCCAGATTGCTCCCAGGCCCTGGTGCCTCAGGTCTGTTCCCTCTCAAGCAGTGTTTGCAGTTTTTCAGGGGGGTCCCTACTGTTTGTACAGTGTTGCCAGCAAAATATTCTCAAGTAGGGTGATTTTATTTGACTTTACTGCTTGCCAGTGGACAAAAAAATCTGCTCCCTGATTCAGCCAATAAGAAAAAGAATAGAAAACTATTAAAGAAATGGTTAAACCACAGATTTCTGTAACACAAGGGTATCCCTGCCCAGGTGTATGTCACCCATGGGCTGCAGTTCTTCACAGCTGGCACAGGTGAGCCACAGTCTCTTGCCCATGTCCCTACTCTAGTCTGTATCACCACCTCATGCCACTTGATGGCCATCTCCCACAAAGGGTTCCACCACACCCACCTCCTGCTGACACCTTGTCACTTCTGAACAATACATGGAGTTGTCTGGTCAGCTAAACTGAAACCAGGGGATTGGACACTGAGATGGGATTAGGGCTGGGAAAGTAAGACTGAAGCCTGGGACTGAGTCAGGATACCACAATAAGAGGGGAAGTGCATCAGAAAAATTTCAGTGTGTCATCAGTGGGACAAATTAAAAGAGCTGGTAAAAAGTGTGCTATGGACAAGATGAAGGAGGATGACGTAGAGTTCAAAGGCATTAAATTAAAAGTTGTCAGGAAAGAAGGCTTTGCATTTCACCCACACATAGCATGTGTTTCATCAGACTATTGAGACATTCAAAATTCTCTTGTATGTGTTCTGCTCCACCTTTCCCAGACTCTGGAATTCTCTGCATCAGTCATATTTTCCTTGCACATGTTATGAAGAATATTTTCTTTTTACCAGCGTGATACACAAGTGCAATGCTGTGTCTGCACAAATGTATATGTGCAAAGATGTTTCCCTGGTCTTGCAGATGAAAGAGGCACACCATCCTTGGAATATTCCTAAAGAAAACAGGAGGGACCTTCACATGGTGAATTCCTGTTGTGAGCTGGATACAGAGAATAATAAGCACTCAGGCTACTGAGACAGATTCAGGTGTCATGAGGATATTTCATGATGGATATTTCTTACTCTGTTGGGTTTCTACTTCCTTTCATCATTTCTCAGCAGCGGCAATAGAAAAAAGAAGAAGGAAAAAAAAAGGAAGTAACTGTCTGGAGATATTTTTCCATATGTGGTACTGACTTTGTTTTCACTTTACTGTATTCCACATTGTAAAAAACAATGGTAAGGCTTAGTCTGTTCTTTGTGTTTCTTTGAACCTTCAGAAGTTCTCATTTGTATACAAATTCTACCTGTTCAATCTTACAGAGCAAAGCCTCATTCTGCTGTAATTAAATCAGACAAAAAGCCCAGCCAAACAAGAACCAACAGATGGTGTGCATCATATGACAATCTTTAGGAGTCACTTTGAAGCAGTGTTCTTTGTAATAAGCCTTGCCACAGCATGGTGTATTAACAGATCCCCATTATCAGGTTTCAAAAGGGTTTTGTATGATGTGTTGAAGGAACAAATATTTGTCTACTTTTATTGTTTAATCTTCATCTATATTGAGTATTGATCGGGGACCACCATTCACATAAAGAACTGAATGCACAGAGCAAGCTAAACATTTGGATAAAAACATTGCTGGGTTCAGACCACACAAACATATTCAGAAATGTATTTTCAAGTGTTTTACAAAGCTCAGGACCTTAGAATTTTAAATTCAGAATGAATCATAGAGTAGAAATTTCTTCATCAAAAAGGAAATAATTGATGCATTTAACTATACACTCTGATTAACAACATATTAATCTAAAGCAATAAAAGTTTTTCAGAGTAATGGTATGGTTTTCTGGTAACAAAGAGGAAGTGAGATTGCAGGGGATTCCCTTCTGGGCTTGTTCATGTCTTGCCATCCCCATTCCTTGTTTCTGACAGCTAACACCCACTTCTCATGCAAATCTTGCCTTGAACTTTTTCCTCCAAGAAAAATCTTACTTTTCTAAGACCACATTGTAATTATATTTGTCATTCTTGTCATATGGCGTAAATGTCACTCTGGAGAAAATAATACAGTAATTAACAGTGATTTGTGAAGAATATTTGCTCTGGGTCTAGTTCTTCAGAGCAGCAATCCTCTAACTTTTGGGGGGATTGCACTTCTTGCTTCCCATAGCAGTCAATGATTGTTGCCTCTTCACCACAGGGGTAGTGCAGATTTGTCTGTGTGCCCGCATTTCTGGGCACATCTCTCTGCATTCACAGTCAATGCTCTGGTGTGCTGCAAACTCTCACCTGACCACTTCCAGTACAACATCAGGTGTGACAAAAAAACCCCAAAAAACTAACAGAAAGAAAGTTATTTCAGTCAAACTGCTTTGTCTTGTCTATTCAGGGTACTGCAGGGATTTTCTACACAGCCTTAAATTTAAATAACACTGCTCATGTTCTCTATCAAAAATCCTCACAGTGTAGAGGTCACTGTGAGCTACTCCCTTCTGTTTTGTTTAAGAATGCCTTCTCCAGCAATAAACTTCATTCTGTAGAATATTTTAAAATGCCTTATTCTAAACAGGAACTTGACTCTTGTGGGGGCTTGACTTTACCAAAGCTAAAGATTCTGATTTAAGGAATGAATTTTAAGCAGAAAGATCTGAGTAAAGATGTTCACCCCTTAAGAACGGTGACAATAAAATAGAACAATATCAGGTGTAGCTGCATCTTGTTACCAGATAAGAATTGCAGCATATAATTTACACATTGAATATGTTTTAAAAATTTATCCTAAAATTCTAGATGTGACTGAAATACAGATTATTTAGAAGACAGAAATCCCACATCACTGACTAGAAAAAAAAATATTTTCCATCCAATGATTTATGGCATTTTTAAAATTTTTATATAATTTGATATGAAGTCATGCTATAACACCCTAAATTACAGGCTATTTTGATTAATACTTTTATTTCACTTTCAAATACAACTAATAAATACACGATCTTTAATAGAGATTTCAAAAAAATTAAAGTTGTAAACCTGCAGATATAAAGGTTGGTGGTGCAATGAATCACATTTTTTTTTGTTTGAAGTTGTATACCTCAAATGTATTAGCAAAGAATTTTTATAAAATCTTTTGGTGGATTGTCATATTTTAGAGTTTCAAAAGTAGGCCAAAATTGGAGTTAACTGGTATTTTAAGGATGAAACCCACATTTTGTAGAATATGAAATAGCAAACATCTTTAACAGGAAGCAATACAATATCATTCTAGAGGGCAGTCATGCCAAATTGCTCTTAGCACAAGTGAATACATTTAGTTGTATTTTCAAATTACACATTTCTTGCGTTTTCTTGCATGGCATGGAATAATTTATAAGAATTCTAGTGTTAATTTTTATTTTTCCATGCACCCATTTCTGAAGCCAAACCTTTGATACTAATAGCTGACTGAGGGTTCTTGCTCATTTTTTCCACCCACATCAAAACATGGCTCTTGTCCTTCATTATTCTAATATGCTTTTGAAGCTCACTTCTCTCACTTTCAAGAATGCTCATGGAGAGTCCCATGATAGCCCTGTAACATTGCATTATTCAAAACACTTTTGCATTGTAAATATCTGACTTGGGATGAAAATTAGGAAATAACATCTATTTTCTAAAAGTGTGGCTTTTTTGCTGCTATGCCAAGGACATTTAGTTACACATTTCTTTATAATCCCTTGATGGTGTTACGTTTATAATAATTTCTCATCTACACTAGGATCTCTTTCAGGGGTTCAGTGTTCCCATATTTGGAAAAAGGTACTTGGCTTCTCTGAGGGGCTGTGTGAGATATGCCATGAGATAGGCAGTGAAGGGATTTCAATGAGATGGGCTGTGAAATATAAATATAAATATAAAATGACAGTGTTACTGTGGGCAGGATGGCCTGCTGATGGTGATGATAAGTTATCAGGCAGTGATATGGCCAGATGACCCTTACGGTTGCAATTGGCCGCGTGGAAGAGGGACTGATACTGACATGTCACAGCTCTATTCTGCCCTCACACAGCACCCACAGCCTTTGCAACCTCTCTCTGTAACTCTTGATATGCCTCTTTTACATATAAAATTGGTGGCCCCCTGTCTGCACCTTATATGACAGCAGCAGGATATTTTGAGTACAGTTCCACCCCTACTTCTCCCAACGATATAAATTAGTATTTGAAGTTCTCCATGTCAGAGGATCAGGATACGACTATCTTGCAGAAAAATCAACAGGGCCTGCTCACCTCTACTCCCCAAAGCAGGTCAGATTGCTGCCCCCAACTGTGTTGGAGTGTACCCAGGAACACTTGCACATAGTGCTATACACTGATATTTTGTAGATCTAGGGAATTGATCACTGTCAATCCAACAGGAATCCATAATCTGTTGCTTTAATAAACTACACTGTTTGTGAATCTGTGAGTCTGCAAGTTCCTATTAAACTCAGCCAGACTTACAGTGTTCAATTGGTAAACCATATTATTGGTGAGGCTATGATCATAAATGAGACCAGACTTACAGTGTAACCCACACTATTTGCACATCTGGGATCCTATTGAATGCAACCAAGTTTATAGTGCCAAATTAATAATACAGAAATTAAGCCCAGCTGCACCTGGCCCCTCTGATCTCTGAGAAACAACTGGAAAAGGAGGGATTCATCTTTTACCAAATTTCTATACTCCTAACATGACAGCACTAACAGCTTCATATGCCTGCAGTGACTCTTAAGGCCATCTTTCCTTTAGTTTTTATATTGCAAAGAGAATTTCTATGGAATTTCTTCAGTGTATATTTCTGTTCTTCACTGAGCCATAGAAATATTAAAAACTGTTCCTGTCTCAAGCCTTGCTCTTGCTGCTAAACTTCCGCTTTAAGAAATAGACTTGAATAGGTTGAGAGATCACAAAGTTCTGAATTTTCCTGTACAACTACTCCAGAAGACAGAGCTGCTTGTATTCTGAGGTTTGAATATATTTCCTCATAAATATGTGATTCCTCTCAAGCAGTGTCAAATTACAGCATCTGGCCCAGGATTGCACCCAGACTTTTCTGAAATATCTCTTGGGAATGACACTTTGCAGCTTTCTTGGTCAGCCAGTTTCAATGCACCATCACCTGCACAGTAAAGAAGTTCTTACTCATTCAGGTTGAACTTCCTTGCATCTGTTTCTGCCTGTTGCTTTTTGTCCTATTTCTTTTTAGTGTTTGGTGTTAGCATCAGTGTGACATTGTTGCTTTGTGCCAGAAAAGGTATTGCTCAAATGAAAAAAAATACTAATTGTTTGGTTGAGGTATTCTGGAGTATACACAGACCATAAGATGGTGTAATCTAATTCTTTCATCTGCTACTTGTACACATATACCTAGCAATAACAGTGGAAAAGCAATGAGGTGGGGATTTATTTATTTATTTTTTAAATACTTATTTATTTTTAGTTCAATGATAGAAACAAAAGCTCTGGAAAGGGGAAAAAAACAGTCTAGTGGTTGGAAAAAGCATTTTTTGACAAAACCAAAAAATATTATCTTCTGAAAACTTGATCTCTTCTTTTTTAAATGCATTTTTTTGTCGTTTCAACCTGATTTTGCGGATAACTTTTCTTTCTCTATATTTGTTTATAAGTTAATTTCCCATGTGTAAAAGAAAAGAACATAAAGAAGGAAAAATAAGTACACAACCCAAGATCTTAACTAAAATTGACAACAGAATCTTGGGCTTTTTACAGCCTGAATCCAGACTCAAGGCATATAGTCTTCAGTTTTTTGGTTTTTTTACTGTGCACATCATCAGTGCATTGCAGCATAGCTTCAAGTCAAGTTTTTTCTGAGGGAAGCTGAGAGAATGAGAAAGAGGTTATGCTACTCTCTCACAGAGGATGAAATTTGGAAGATTTTAGGAAATGAATTTTTCTTAAATGACATTGCTGCCATTCCTAGATCTTCAAGGCAAATAATGGATCCATCTATTTTACTAATCCAAATATTATATTTAGGCTGAAGGAATGTAATTAGCATTGGCTTATAATCAGTTGTTGACAATAATAATCTTTAAAATAATTTATTATTCAAATATTACTCATGCTAATTTAAGGCATTTTAATGCATCATCATTATAACAATTTTCATACAGAGGGAAGGGCATGTTAGCACTTTAACTTTTAATTCTGTACACCCTCACCACATCTGACAGCCAAAGTTTTCACAGACAACAGTTAACACCATTTTCTAACACTTTTAAGTACTTAGGCTTCAGTACATTCAAAGATTTTAGTTTTTCTCTTGTCCTATAAAGGTATTTCAATATCCAGATTTGGTTTCTAGGTCTGAAAGATACATGTGTATTTTCTCTAAAACAACACTCTAAACAAAGTTCACAAGCCAGAACCAGTTGTTTAAGGCATTAGATAAATAGAATATGAATAATAATGATTGTCCACACATGCCATGCCCAGTACAAGTTAATATGCATGTTTTTATGAAAAAAATGGTATAAATTCATCCACTGATATATATGCATCATTGCAAGGTTAATACATGTTGTGAGGAACATACATTCTCTCTCCACATATGCATTTATGCTCATATGCTTAAATATGATTCTTTATTACAGGTTCACACTCTAAGTTGTGGTTTGCAAAGACAATCATGAAATGCTGACTGGACTCTTCTCCCTTCCTTTCTCCTGTGTGTGCTGTGTTGGAAGAGAGGAGTGGAAATCCAGATTTCCTGTCTGCTTTTAGGATGCTGTTAGTGAGATTCTGCCAGGGAGGAAGATGCATGTTTGTGACACCCTTGCTTCTGGGGTTAGCTCAGCTTGATTGTTGTAAAGCATTTTTGCTGGATTTTGAAGAGATGACTGAGAGGGGACCTCTTCAATGTCTGTCAGTGCCTGCAGGGAGGGATCAGAGGAAGGACCAGGCTCTGCTCAGTGGGGCCCAGCAATGGGACAAGAGGCCACAGGCAGGAACGGTTTCACAGGAAGTTCCATCAGAACATAAGGAAGAATTTCTTCATTGTGTAGTGACCAAGCACTGGAACAGATCAACCAGAGAGGGTGTGGAGTCTCCTTCACTGGAGGTATTCCAAAACTATATGGGTATAATCCTACGCCATGTGCTCTGGGATGGTTGGACCAGATCTGACCTTTGAGCGATTCTGGGATCTTGCAGTGCTCAGTGTTCACTATGACAATACTTTGTGTTAATCAGTGCAGTCAAATATTGTGTTATCCAAAGGCAGCACGTGCTCCTTCCGTGGAATAATTGTTTATTTTATAAAATAATTGATGATAAAGGTCAGTTTTCCTTAACTGGAGGAGATAAGAAGCAATACTATCTTTCTGTTAGGCACCATCAGAAGGAAATGACATTTTGAACAGTGGAAATTTGTTGTATCTATGCATAGATGTATGTTCAAAGCCCCACTGTTCTAAAATGGGTATTTATTACTTCTTTTCTAAAATTCTTTAGACAGGAAAAATGTCTCTATGACATTTCACGGTCATACAGACTCTTCAAAAACTGGGAAATAGAATCTGGCATTTGATCTCAATAGAAGATTCTCTTGAACACAAGAAAAAGACAAATAAGATATCAGGAGGTAAGGATGAAGAACTCCTTATGCTACCATGACTGAAATAACATCACTGAATTCCACCATTCAGGATAGCATTGAATTCATTCTTTTTCTTGTTAGGACTCAAGCCTTTTGGTTGATTTTTTTTTTTCTTATTTTACCCTTTTCTTTATGTTCTGAAAGTTTATTGTATATATTTTAGTGGGTTTACATCAGGCTGGCAGCCTGTCACTTAGTGGGTTTCCCCAAGGCTCAATTTTAGAGCCAGCGCTGAAGCTTGTCGGAGTTCAAGACATGTCTGGACAACACTCTTAGTCAGAGGGTTTAGTTGTAGGTAGTCATGCAATGTTAAATTTGATGATCCTTGATGGTCCCTTCCAACTCAATATATTTCATAACTCTGCAATTAAAAATAGGATGGATGATCCCCAAATTCACCTACATTTTTGATGAATTTGATAAATAAATAGATCTGAAACACTGGCTAAACTAATTTTATTAAAGAATTGCCTCACTAAACATTTTTATCCTGAAAACAGGGAAAAATTAAAACTGTATAATTGTTGGAGCTAACTTGGATAAAGTAAAGGCAAGAGGTATACTATTCAGTTATCATAAACAATCAAAAATTTCAGTGTCTGCACACTGCAGTTAAGTATGCAGAAATTTTTTCACTTTAAGTAGAACAATATTATGGTTTATTCATAATAGATTATATAATGTAGTTGCACTAGCAGTATTGTACTAGAATTTTGTGTGCTAGAATAACCAAATATTCACTGTCTATTGAAAAATGTGAATAATCCTGTGTTGTTTTCCAAATATGTTTAATTAATTGTCTATTAGACATGTCACAGGGTGGAAATAGAAAAGAAAGCAAAATGTAAATATTTAATTATTTTCTCCCCCATCAATATTCACAATAAGCCCATTTCTCTTAGCTCAATTTAATACATTTAAACTAATTTGGGGAAAATTATTATTTAATTTCAGAATTTTGAGTTTCCTTTCCCCTCTGTGAAAAAATTGATTTTAGACATAGATATTTTCCTCTTTAAAGTACAATTAGCAAAAGTATTTCTGATTTTAGTTAAGATTTCTAGCTAATTTGTCCAGATTAAGAACATTTAATATTATTTTATAATTGTTGTTCCAAAAAGTTTGCAAGTTCAGTTTGTCTCTTTTTTTTTTTTTTTAATTTGATTTTATTTGCTTTAATTATGGTTATGACAATTCTGATATATAGCAGAAACATCCTAGGATAAACATCATTTTACATTTATTGGAGTAGTCTTATCCTGTGCCGATATTGCAAACTGCCCGTTTTATTTTAGAAGGCTGAATATGATGGAGAACAAAAAAAGGCAAGCCTTTGCCTCAAGGGAAAGAGGTGAAATTTTATCAATATTTTAAAATATCCCTACTTATGTATGTTTTCATAGACCCTTGCTCTTAAACAGGTAAACTTCTGTCTGCTTCACATTTGTTTCACTCTGACAGAAAGTCTGTGTATCAGGAAGGCTGGGATAACTTCTGTCTCAGTTTGAAAGAGGTGTCTAATACAGGATTCCTTTTCCTCTTTGGAAAGGAAAGAAAAGTAAACCCTTTCCTTCTGAATTATTATAATTTTGAAATCAAGGAGCTCTCAGGCAGAGATCTGGGGATAGGAATAACAGTTCTTTACTGCTAGCTATAATAAAGCAAACAAACAACAACAATGACAGCATTAGCACCACACAGAACAGGAACCCAGTGACCCTTCTCAGCTGCAGGCACTTTCCCCTTCGGTGCAGTTCCAGGCACGGCCGGCAGGGGCGCTGGTGCTCCCGGTGGGCGGGGCAGGTGCAGTGATTCCCCCACGCCTGCAGGGGCGCTGTGGCGCCGGCTCGGGGAGCACACGGCAATGGCAGCTTTGTCCGAGACGGAAGGGATGGAAGCGAGGCTTTGCTTCACAAACCCCCCTGGGGCAGTCGATCCCGGTGCTCCAGCAGGACTTACAGAAACAGCAAGCTGGGCCGGCAGAAATGAGCAAAAATCCCGGGGTGGTAGACGAGATGTATCAGAAGGTCCGGAGCTGTGGCTGGAACTGCAGGATGTCTCGGCAGGCAGGGGGTGCAGGGCTACAGCGCAGTGAAAGCTCAGAGCAGCGCCAAAGAAGCGGTGGGAGCGCGACAGTGACAGCCTGGCTCCCAGCAGGGCAGAGAGGGGCGAGCCCAGGATCCCGGGCACCCGAGCAGACGGGGATAGGTCTCTCGTTTAGTGAGGTAGGGTGTTAATAAGGGCTCAGCCCAGCAGCTGGTCTTAGGAGCAAAAGCTCACCCACAGAAAGGATGAGGCAGTACAGGACTGGGCTCCGGTGGTGACAGGGAATTCTCCTCACAGTGAACAACAGCTTGACTGTCCTCCACCCAGTGCTGAGAGCAAGACAGGGCAACTGCCTCCAACCCCATCCTTTACCTGCCCCTAAAACTCACAATATCTCCCCCTTCAGAGAGAAGCTCCCAGGGAAAAAGAAGTGTAGCCAGATGCTACACTTCTCTCCCCACCTTGGCCACTTATTTTGTTTTCCCTAAGTACCTATCAGTACCCAGTAGTTTCCTAGCAATTTCTGGGAAAAAATTCTATAAGTAAAAAGAAAGAAACCCTACCCCCAATACCTGCATATCATACTCAGAGCATAACAGCTCTAATTCTTTCCAAAAATGGAAGAGATTAAGTAGAGTTTGCATGTGATAAAGCATTCCAGCTTCCAGTGCAGGAGCAGTAGGACCAAAATACAGAGAGCTTTTACCACCCATGTTTTTCAAACTTTACACAGGTGGACATTGTTTTGCCACACTTTAGCTCTTGAATAGGAGTCACTTTTGTGTTTCCTAGATTCATTTCTACTAAAACACTTTTAAAAGAAACTACAACCTTACTAATTTTCTTCAGGGTATTGGAGATATTTTGGTTAAATTTAGCTAATGAACAAAGCACTACCTCCTATGCCATAGGATCACAGACTCATGGAACAGTTTGGATTAAAATGGACCTTCAAAATCAGCAGTTCTAACCACCTGTTATGGGCAGGGACACCTTCCACTAGACCAGGTTGCTCAGAACCCCATCCAACCTGACCTTGAACTCTTCCAGGGATGGGACAGCCACAGCTTCTCTGGGCAACCTGTGCCAGGGCCTCACCACTCTCCAAGTAACAGATTTTTTCCTTAAATCCAATATAAATCTACTCTCTTGTACTTTAAAACCATTGCCCCTTGTCCTGTCACAACAGATCCTGCTAAAGAGCCTATTCCCATCTTTTTTGCCAGTTTCCTTTCGGTATTAAAAGACGATTGTAAGGTGACCCTAAATCTTTCTCTTTCCCATGCTGAACAATTGTAATTGTCTCAGCCTCTCCTCACAGAAGGCGCATTCTACCCCTATGATCCTTTTTGTGGTCCATCTATGGACCTGCTCAAATAGGTCCCTGCCTTTCCCATCCTGAAGATTCCAGAGCTGCAGGCAGCCCCAACACATAGGACAGATCTAAATAATTGATATGTAGTTTCACTCAGTGCTCTATAAAGCTAACGATCTGCTAAGTGGCAAAGAAAGAAGACCCTGCAATGTCAATATCATTTTGCTTGTGTGTACAGAATGGATTTAGTATGAAAGTCTAATAATGCATTTATACTTTCAGTACCAAATTAATATCATTGTAAATTAGTACTTTCCTGTGTTTGTATATACACACAACATTCATATATATACCAATCCTGTTTGTATTTGTTTAGCATTCTACTTCACCGATTAATAATTTTCTGAAATCCAGTTATTCTTTATAGGGATAATATTTGCAGGGGAAAAAAATCCCCTCAAAAAATTTAACTTCATTCTACCTTTGGGGAAAGGAACAGCAGATGATGCTAAAACCTACACATCAGTGCACAGTTGCATGGAGGTTGTAAGGGCTCAATTCTGTTATTGAGGGAAAGGTATCTTGTTCAAATGGTATTAAACTGATTACAGAAGGAATATCCTGATTACAAATAGCTGTCCCAGCAAATGTAGGCTTTTCATGAGGCAGCTGTGATCCAAAATCCAATATGATCAAAAAGGTTAAATCACAAATAATCCCTAGAGGTACTAAAGAATCTCACAAAATTTGTCTTCAGCTTTCCATCTCCTATCTGTTAATTCATCTTACATATTGACATGAATAAAAAGGAAGAAGTGCAAGTTTTGTTTCCCATTTAATATGACTGGACTATTCATCTATTGCATAATCTTTATACAACCACATGAGAGCCAAATATCTGCTCACCTGTGGCTTTCCTGTCAAAAATAATTCCTTTGGTTTGAAGGGCTTTAAGTATCTTGTTCTCTGGAAGGATAAAGAGATTCTCTTGAATCTCCTTCTCAGCTTCTGACCGAATAATTGTACTTGATGTACTTGGTCACAACTGTACCCTCAGACACCTCTGCTGATCATATCAGGGTTTCATCATTTCAAATTTCTGAGCTTTGGCAAGCATTTCTGCCTTTAGTGCTAAAGAGAATGTCCTTCTCAAATTGCTAAGAGGTCTCATGAGAGAGGTGAAAATACTATCTATCATTTATATTGAGTAAAAACCTTAAATCATCTGAACTTGCTTCCTCTGTAAGTGCTTGTTCTTTTTTAAAATTAGATGTTCTGGAAATGTAATTAAGATAGTATTTTTCCTCTTCAATAAGAAGTACTAATATAAGAGAGAAACATCAGTTTTCTAGCAATGCAGCAATCTGGAATCTGCATCTTAATTGAACACAAGCATTTCTATTGTTCTTGCTTAGTCAGTTTTACAATTCTAGCTTTGATGTGCATCTTTCACAATAAGACTAAAGGAACAATTTAAAAGAAAAGCTGCATGTGGCAGGGTAGAGTGGAATAAAGAAAAAAAATAAATGGAGGTAGTTTATATAACAGGAAGAACATCCAAGGTGACAGAAAAGACTCCATAGAATGTGTTGATTCTTGTGGGATGAAAATGCCAAATCTGAGCATATACAAGGTAAATTTTTTACTGTATTTGTTGGGGGTTTTTTCCCCCAGGATAAGAAAGAATCCAGGTATATTGTATCTTCATTTTCTATATACTCAAATATTCAGTGAGAACACAAACCTGTCCTGGGTTTATGCTGCTGCAAATTGGACTGGAAAGCCCAATCTAATGCTTGACATCTGTCTTACAAGAGCTCACTGAAGTCTTACCGAAATACAGTATATCACAAAGCTGTAACTACTGTCTTGGGTATTTCTTCCCTTTCTCTGTCACTTCCACACTACATCAGTATTTTAATTTATTCTGCAGAAATACCTCCAATTCTCCTTGAAAAGTTTCACTGCTACCTTTTGCTCAATCCTTGCTATAAAAAAAACAGAGAACACTCATTTCCTTGTAAGGAGATAAATGAAAAGTAGAAAGACAACTTCCTTAATTCCTTTTTTTCTAAAAATGAGAGGGTTTTTTCTTTGTTTGTTTTTGGTTTTGGGGTTTGTTCTTTTTACATTCCTGGTCTTCTGCCATGGTTTAAGCCCATCTGGCAACTAAGCACTACACAACCACTCACACTCACTCACTCACTCACTCACTCACTCACTCACTCACTCACTCACTCACTCACGCACCCTTCCCTCATGGGATAGGGGAGAATAAGAAGAGTAAATGTAAGAAAAGTTGTGGGTCAAGATAGATGGTTTAATAGGGAAAGTAAAAGTCATGCACACAAGCAGAACAAGGAATTCATTCCCAAGATCCCACGAGCAGTGCCCCATCACACTTAACAATGACTTGCAAAGACAAACGACATCTTTCCAAACATCCCACTTTCATCTTCCTCCAGCTTTTAAAATTGAGCATGATGCCATATAGTATGGGCCATCCTTTTGGTCAGTTGGGATCAGCTGTCTGAGGTTCACCCCCTTCTAACTCCTTGTGCACCCCATGTTCCCTTGCTGGTGAGGGGGGATGAGGGGCAGAAAAGGCCTTGACTCTGTAGCAGCAATAACAAAAACATCCCTGTTACCAGCACTATGCAAGCACTGCTCAGTGATAGCCACAACATCCCTGTGTTATCCATGCTATGTTTCCACCACAAAGCCAAAACACAACCCCATGCCAGCTAATGTGAAGAAAATTAACTCTGCCCCAGTCAGAACCAGCACGGTCTCTACTGCTTCTCATCAAACTCTTCCTTCCTGAGATACACATCTTCCACTTGTCACCTGGCATCATGCTTTGTCTCTCAGGGCATGAAATCCACTGCCCCAACACCAATCTGATACTTTGGCAGTATTTCTCTGGTTGCATATTAATACTCTCAAAGTTGCCTAGTCCCAGGAAAAATGCTTCTCTGGGCACTTCCTTATGCCTTCAAATTTCATATATGCACCTGCTCTGCAACGCACTTCATGAATATTACATGCTTTTGCTTCTAGTCACTTCAAAAGATGCTTTTCTGAGAAGCCAGCTTATTCTAATCCCAAGTAATTTATTACCATTCTGAAGAGAATAATTAGAATATTGACTGAAGACATCTTCATTTGAATATCTAAAAGCATGTACACAGAAAAAGTATTTTTCTCTACTTCTTATATCTTAAATACTTCTTTGCAGTAAAATATTTCTCAGTCAATTGTGTCCAATTCAATAAAATTATTGAAAAGAAAATATAAATTTTTAAAGAAATAATTTTAATAATAGTTATTAAACAAAAAGGTTTTGATATAAATCTGTCTTCTTGGCTGATAGATAACCAATTGTAGAAATGAGTATCTCAGGGGATTAATTCCTTTAGAGTCCTCATGTTTCCTAAACATTTCTGAGGATTTGGACACCATTTAAGACCAATGAATAGGCTCAGTGAAAACTGATTGAACCTTACAGAGTAGCTCTTATTTATCTCCTGTGAAAAAATCTCTACTTCTAAAAGCAAGAATTGACAAAAGTAATATTAATTGTATGATAGGACATTGAGCATTCCTCTGTGTTTAAAACTCTTCCTCAAGGACCCTGACAGAAAGACACCAGCATCTTCTCCCTGAACACAACTGTCCAACTGAAGAGGAAATAACTATGACAGGTTATTGCACACCTTGTAACAAACTCAAAAGGAGAATATATATTTTTACTCTGTCTTTAGGAATTAAAGTAGCCCATTGAAGTAAGTCTACCACTGTAGACACTATTGTCTAGGACTGGAAATGAATGCTAAATGAATGGATACAAAATAAGTATGACAGAACACATACAATAAATTGCTACATTGAGACACAAAGGAAAAAGAAGGGGAAACAAAAATTTTATTAGGAATTTGCTAATGGGATACTTTTGTAATACATTTCCAATGATTGTCTAACTTTCTGTTCCTTATTTGTTTATTTTTATTATTTTATTTCCAGAACTTCCCCTGCTGTTTTCTATAGTTCAAATAAGTTGCTTTATCCCAAGCTTTGACTTTAAAAATTTTCCTCTCAGAAAATTTGAGTTAGAATCTGTCTAATTTGTACCAGCATTCTAGCTACAAGTTTATTACTTCAATCCAGTTTCTGCTCAAGCAGTGACAAACCACCTGTGGGAACAGATCAGACAAATATGAATCCCAGCCAGCTGTAACTACAGCAGGCAAATTGCTGGTTCACTGGAGTAGTCTACTTTTATTTATTTGTCCCTAATTATAGGACAAGGATTTTAGAAAATAAAATTATAGCTCTTTTCTGCAAGGCCAGTCTCTCCCAGAAGAATATGTTCAAAGAGTATGGAAAAAGTTTGTTTAAAATAATACTATATCTTTCAAAATTAGCCTTCATCTGTGTAGATTGGCAATCAAATGTTAGAAGTGTAATCCAAATAGTATAAAAGGGAGAAAAAAAATCCCAGGAGAAGAGAGTGTTCAGTCTTCTTCCTTTAAAATAAATTATCTGTACAGGAGAGTGTTTTGAATGCAAGATTAATGTACATTTTATTAAATGAATACTTGCCATATACAATCTCATGGATGAAAAGTTTATTTGAATAGTTTTATTCAATTTGAAATAGTCCATTGTAACACTTTAGTATTGTAAAAATGGGCTTTTACAGTGTTTGACGTGTGTAAAATGTGTTGCCTCTTCAACATCTGTTCTAAAATATGTACAAAATTCCCCTATTAACTTTTAACATTGTGCTCTGAAATATTCTGCACAATGTAATCAGAAATCCTGGTGTATTTGGTTTCATTCAAATATTAGGTCTCCATGGAGAGCTTTGGGGTGAAAAACTCTTACAGGTCTTCCTGTTGAAGACAAAAATGTTGTATTGATCTTTATATAAAACAAACTACACTGAAAACCTTTAGTTGCATATAAATAAAGGCTTCTTAATTAGTTTTGACAGATTTTTAACTTTCAGGCAGATTATAAAGCAAAAAACATATAAAAGCATTTCTATTACCTTATAGAAAAAATGAAAACACTAGAGCACAGATTTTGTTTCCTCAGGGTTCTGCATTGTTGGGCACAAGGGGGAAAAGCCCTGGAGGAGGGAGGGGCCCAAGAAAACTGGTTAATATTCAAGGATAGCTCCTAATATCTCTGAAGAGATGGATTCCAGCAAAGAGGAAAAGGCAAAGACCTGTTTTGATGAACAAGAAGCTTCTGGAGAAGCTCAAACACAATGAAGCCTGCAGGAGGTGGAAGCCTCTGCAGAATGCACAGAGATTGTCCAAGCAGTCAGAGATCAGGTTAAGACAGATAAAGACAAATTGAAGATCAAAGTAAACATGGACAAGGACATCAAGGGCAAAAAGGAAAGGTTTTTTTGTATGTTGGTGATTAAAGGAAGACTAGGGAGAATGTAGGCCCTCTCTAGAAGGAAACAGATTTGGTTAACTGGGATGTAGAGAAGGCTGAGGTACCCTCAGTTCTGACACATTTTATTATGATTTTTATTCAGAATCACTAATCAGTCTCTATCTCATTTTTTTCAACCTCTGGGGCTGTGATGAGAACATCACTTTTTGTTTACCTGTTCAATAAAATAATTTTCCACTGAAACAAGTGGATTATCTGAAACTGCAGCTTCTTAGGCAAGAAAATCTTCTTGGTTGCAAGGAAAAACTACTATCATGGCCCAAGAGAGAACTTAACACTAGAATAGTTAGAAAGATGATGTGTACAGTTAAGGTATTTCTTGTCTTCTTCATACATAAGTGGTGAATGAAACAGAAACAAGGAAAATCTACAGTTACTCCAAGAGTTAGAGCAAAACGTGAGAGAAGACCTAGACTCCTTGTACCAGCCTAAAGGTACTTGTATTAGAAAACAAGATTGAACAGCAGAATCCTATGATTTTTTATTAATTGTTATTGGTTTGCCTTTAAGAGTTCTGAGAGCTCTTTTCTGGTCATTGCTATGAATCACATTTCATTAAACAGGGTTTATTCAGCTGATATTGTTTTAACTCTACTGCAGTACAAATTAAATCAAGACCCATGAACTACTTACTGGATTTCATTTTGGTTGGTTTGTTGGTTGGTGGGTTGGAGTTTTTTGATTTTGTTTTAATTTACAACACTATTAGGAAAATTGGAAAAGGAGGAATAAATTACTACTTAAAGACAATGAAGCACATTGAATTCTTAAATTAGTGTGCCTATATATTCTGTAAATCTGTAGCACTTCCACTGTCATGAACATTGACTTACTATCCAATTAGTGATTACCAGTACTAATGACTTCAGATGCCAAAGAAGTTATATTTCTGCACTGTTATGATGATTAGAAACTCTGCTTTTAACAATGAACAAATGAACAAAAGAATTTTTAATCTCCACAGATTGGAAGCTGTTACTTAACTATCCTGTTTTAAACTGCAGATTTTCTGACTTAGTCAGTGATTTGTTTTATTGATTTGATTAGCTGTTTCTGCAATGAATTCAGTCTTTCCACTAATGAAACAAACAAAACAAACCAGCACTGACACATAGATTGAACATAATGTTCTATGCAAATTCAATTTAAATTATTTTTCAGCTTAAAGAAAATGTTCTTATGAATTGTTAATTTTAACCCTTTGGCATTACATCAACATGTAGGAAGTTTTCTGATAATAGACTTGGAAAGACTGAAACTTAAAGATGAAGCCCACAGAATTCTCCTTATTTAGAGGAATTTGTAGATAATTTTTCAGAAAAAATATTAGAGTCGTTAATTGCCAAATATTTGGACTGAACTTCTGTAAAAATATTATATAGAGTTTTCAGCAATGTTGTAAAAGAAATGCTAGAAACAATGTATTAGTGGACATGGTCAACAAGGTCTATGTGTGTTTTAGTAATAAACTCCAAATATTCCATAATTTACAGCAGAGAAATAGCTGTTCTATGACAAAAGCTATTTTAAAAATTCTGTGATCTGTTCTTGCAACCATTTAGTGCTGAAAAACTTTTTTCATTCTTCCTGGTGTAAGTAATAAAGAAATATTGTACTTTGTGATTTTGTTTCAATAAACTCCTGCTGTACTGAATATTGGGAAAGTATTAAAAGTGTAAGTGTCTGCTTTCCCTCTTCCTGCCCAGATTTGGTTATTACGTCTTGCATGCTACTTGTAGTTTTATTTCCTGAACATAATTTAACTGAGAAGGTTCAGGCAAGGGCAAGAAGGATGGACAGGTATGTAATGTATGCTTCACAATGAGTGAATGAGAAGGAGTCTTCAGCTTGGTAAAAAAAAAATCAGGGGGAAGGTAGTGGAATAGAGTGATTTTGGAAGATCTACAATATCATGACATTATTAAAGCAGATAAATAAGGATGCATTTCTCAGTGTGTCTGGCTACATTACTAGTGTTGATTGAAATAAGAGAGTATTTGAATTTAAGTGTGGTCCCTTAAATCCTTGTTTTCTGTCACAGCACATTTCCTGTTCTGGGAAACTATGGTAGATGTTATATCAAAAAAAAAAAAAAAAAAAAAATAAAAGGAGGTGAAAATGGACTCCTGCATCAGTTGATTTAGCCCTGTATAACTCTAAAAGCCCTTAACTTAAGCCCTGTAACTCTAAAAAAAGAGTTTTTATAGGAAGATAGGAAGATGGAAATTAAGGGTTTACATGTTGGAAATTATGAGTTTACACACTGATGTTACTAATAGCAAGGATCCAACTGGGGATTATTTGCAGAATCAAGTAGCATAAGGTAGTCTGAATTTAAGTGAAGCCTTAAGTCCTAATTGAAGGTGACAGTGTAGATACATTCCCAGGAGCAGGTAATTGTTTAAGAGGAGCCTAGAAACTATGATACTAAAACAGAAGCATCAGCAAGTGCAGAGAAAAGGGACAAATATCATCATCTCTCTTATTGATCACCTTGTAGATATACACTAATTCAGCTGACGCCTCAGCACAGCCTTTCCAAATTATTTCAGTCCCAATCAGCCTACCTGTCATGTAAAGCCACAGATGATCTTTGGAAAAAAATGTCTGTGTCTGTCTTCTATCACTGAAAGAACTAGTTCTGCACTTCGAACATCAAACTGGAAGTGACCAACTCAGCTATTTCAGAAGAAAATTTCAGAACTTTGTGTTGAGTCCAAAAGAATACCATGTCTAAAATAAAGATAGAATCTATCTTAACATTTACAATGATGGCTTAATTTTAAACTCCACCACAAGTTAATATGGCAAAGATGATTAATGATTTTGGAGGTAAATCATATGAATTTTTTTCTTGTTATATTAAAAACCAAAAATCTATTGAAAGTGTTTTCTTTTGGAGATTTGATAGCTTGGATTTAATTAGCTTTTTATATGTATTCATTATATGTATTTTTTTTTTTATTTTGCATTTTTATTTTACAGCTGCTATTTATGTGATTTTTTAACACTTTTATTTTACAGTTGCTATTTATGTGATATTTATGCTATTTTATTTTGGTTTCACAAGGAACTATTACTTAATTATTATATGTAGATTCCTCATTTAGAGACATCTAATGTACTTTTCTAAATGCTTTGAAAATGTATTATAGCTTTTTAATGGATTACTTCTTTAAATGTATTTTAATGCATTTAGTTGCTTCTGTGTCTCTGTCATTGAGTGTTTAATATCAAACCTCCTGTTAACTCCAACACTGTGCAATCTGCTGTTCTTTTGTTTTCAATGGTTTGTAACTGGAAATGAGCTGAATTGAGGAAGCCCTTGAGCCTATTAGTGGAACTTCTGGGGGGATGCCCTGGAAGAATCTGCCACAGGTGGCTTTGAGAAAGCCTGAGTGCTTAGGATGAGACAAAAAGGCTTCCCCATGGTGCTCTGCAACACTGGGTTAATCTACCTCAGTTTCTATAGGTCACTGCCCTTTGCCCTGCCCCTGTGCCACCTCTGTGTCCCCAGACCGCTGGCTCCTGCCCCATACTTAACCTTAACCCTGCAGGAAGTCCTGGTCTTTTGTCACGGGATCCCTTTGGTGGGGTTTGCAATAAACCTCTCTGGAACAATAATACGGGACACCCTTTCCGTCCTTCCTTGCTGACCTATCCATGATGTGTGTGAGTTTTGGATCCAGTGACTGTCTCTGGC
The DNA here is from genome assembly GCF_049639895.1 of Pseudopodoces humilis. Classification (NCBI taxonomy): domain Eukaryota; kingdom Metazoa; phylum Chordata; class Aves; order Passeriformes; family Paridae; genus Pseudopodoces; species Pseudopodoces humilis. Next base: position 99,729,361 of record NC_142201.1, read on the forward strand.
CACCCAAGCAGCTTTCTCAGGAGATACTTTGGAGGGGTAGCAGAAACAATATCCATTTTCCACACTGCTACACTGAATAGCATGATTCTCCATGGGAACTCTTACGCAAAGTAGGAATCTGAAGATAGGAAAAGTTGATGTGAAAATTGTTGAGTGTGTATGCAGTAAATAATGTTATTGATTTTTTTTTTTGTGTGTTATGTTGCACTTATGCATATTTTAATCATAGCTGACTCAGATTTCAGCTCTTCAAAAATTTAGGTCCGGTTGTGGTGACAGGAAAAAAAAACTTAATGTTTTGTAATTGCAAGAAGTAACCCAAAATCAATTTTTTATGGGTTAATTAGACCACAGTAATAAAGACCAAAATAAACATCTGTGGCTTTCAGCTAATTTCTAACTAAACAAACAAACAATACATCAAGCAATATATGTCCTTGTACCTGCAATTTTTAGGTTGCCATTATAGGATTTATGTTGAAGATCATTTCTTTCTGGGAAGATTTTTCTGCACCAATTCATTCCACTAGGTGCTATAAACAGGAATGATATATTTGAGGAGGCCAATAGATGTATCTAAAGTTATCATGGTAAAATTTCACAGGAAGAAATATCTGAATTCACACTGTAGTAATGATTCTATTTATGTATAAGTTATTTTCATCTTTAGTGGGGTAAAATACCCAGCAATTTTAAGGTACCTTTAAGAAGTAACAGTTGTGTCCATAATCCAAATTTCCATAAAAGTTGTAGTTTGTTTTAAATAGTTCCTGGTTTCTGTTTGCTTATTTACATAGCTGAGAATTCTTCTAATCTAATCCCTTCCACCTTATCTAAATATCCTTCTCCACTTTAATATTATTTTTAAAGTAGTTGTTTCCTTTTTCTTTTGATATAAAACAATATATTCTTCATTAATTTATCTTTTTACCATATTTATACTTAATTTTTCTTATCAGTTTCAGAAAATCATCAAAAATTTGATATTGAACTAATTTTTCCTTTAAGCAAGTTTCTTATAATTTATTTTTTCCCTAAATTTCACTTTAAACTGGAGTGTTTTACTTAAGTTTTTTTCACAGCTCTTCTCTTTCAGTTGTTCTTTCTAGAGGATAAAGCTTTTAGTCTTAAATCTAATTCTACCCATAGAGTGGACTATCCTACTGAGATTTTTTATTATCCATAATGGCTAAGAAAATTTTAATTTTTTTCTAATATTTGCAGAAATAATTGCTTCAGACATACTTTAAATGTTACAGATTAAATGGAAAATAAACAGAAGAATTATTAATGTTTAATCAATTCAATTAAGAATCATGATATTATATAGTGAAAGGTCCTTGCTAATAAATTATGGATACACTAAAAATTCTAAGCAAATCCAAATCATATGTACTTTCCACCAGGTCTCAGGCTATGATGGCACAAGAATAGTATCAGTCCATTCCTTTATGAAAATCACTAAAGAACACTTATCCTATTTGGGTAGGTAAGGAGGGTGAGGGTTTTTTTCCTTCTACCCAAAGCTGATCAAGTCTTAAGTGTTGACACGTACCCAGAAATCCATGCAGTTTTTCTCTATCTACACACAAGGTGAAATTACCTCAGAGATATTGTTTTCTCTACACGTGAGACTGAAATAGAGAACACAAATCCCTCGTTCCACTACTTAAATAAGGTATTAAAAATGTAATGTTTAAAGGGTGACAATCATTTACCAGCAGTAAATGTTTCACGCTCAACAGAGTTTTCCTTAAGAAGTTGTGCAGCTATAGAATTTTATCACACCCTTCTATACTGCGGTACATTGACTTAAAGAGTGAGGATATAACAAGACAGTGATTCAGGTGTTAAGTTATAGCAAAGCATCAATAAAAAGACAAACAAAACTAGGAGTTTGGTGAATGAGAGGCTGGACATGCCCCTGCTGTGTGAGCTGGGAGCCCAGGAACCCCCCATGTGCTGGGCTGCATCCAGAGCCCCGTGGGCAGCAGGGCAGGGAGGGGATTCTGCCCCTCTGCCCCTCTCTGCTCAGACCCCACCTGCAGGGCTGCATCCAGCCCTGGGCTCCCAGCACAGCAAGGACAGGGAGCTGCTGGAGCCGGGCCAGAGGAGACACCAAGGTGATCAGAGGGGTCGAACAGCTCTGCTGTGAGGAAAGACTGAGAGAACTGGGATTGTTCAGCCTGGTAAAGAGAAGGCTTTGAGGTGACCTAATTGCAGGCTTTCAGTGCCTAAAGGGAGCCCACAGGAAAGAGGGAGATAAACTATTACAAGGCCCTGGAGTGACAGGACAATGGGGAATGGCTACAAATTGAAAGATAGTACAATTAGATTAGATTAGATACTGGAAAAAACTCTTGCCTGTGTGGGTGCAGAGGCACTAGCACAGCCTTCCCAGAGAAGCCATGGATGCCCCATCCCTGGAAGTGTTTAAGGCCAGGCTGGATGGCTCACTCAGCAGCCTGGTCTTGTGGAAGGGGTCTTGTTCCAACCCCTCTGTCCATGGCAGAGGGGTTGGAACAAGATGGTTTTTGAGGTCCCTTCAAACCCAGGTCATTCTGTGATTCAAGAATCTATAGAAACCTTTCTTTCTGTGTGTCCATATGTGTACAGGAATACTTACATGCAATCAGGAATTAAAAAATATATGGCTATTACAATGGAATTATTTTATGTAGTTTTCAGTTAAAGGAGCCTTTGATATCTCTGGTTTAAGGCTTGAATTTCATATCAGTATCTTCCAGGATGTCCTCAGTATTTCTAAGTATTTTCATACTGGTGTTGTGCTTGCAATCACTACTTGCTGGTGTGTTGGAAATGCACAGAATCATAAATCCACCTTGCCCATGAAGTGTGAGAGCATAACTAAAAGGCTACAGTCAGATTAAATATGCTCAGGAGTACACAATACCTAGAATTTGACTATTGCTCAACCTGATAGCCTCTTGTAGTTTTCCTATTTTTCTATGATTCTTGAGGAATAAGAGGCTGGTCAGATAACTGTTGTGATATTTACATTATTCTCACATTTAGTGCCTTACTTCAGGGCCTGGAACCTTCCCTTTTTTGTACTATAGGAGTAAGCTTCGTAGCATCACTGAACACCATATACCATATACACCAATTCTTCTGCATCTTCCAGGTGTCTGAGAAAATGCTCACAGTTATCATAGTTAATATTTACATACAAAGTAAATCTACTCTTTCAAAACACTATTGTTCATGTGTGAAAAAGTACATGAGCATAGGACATGAGACCCAGGACCCAACTTCTTTTTATGTCATTGACAAAAGAGATCTTTTGAATAAGCTGCTCTCCCCTAACCTCTCCATCAGAAGAGGAGTCATCTGCTGAATGCCATTTTCCAGGTCATTTTCCCTTAGTTTAAAGAAACAATGTGCAATACTTATTATTAACACAATTTGAAAACCATATGTCATATATTTAAACTTAGCTAGTATCATTACATTTTCCTTTCAAACTTCACACTGCTTTTTTAATACAACAACTCAATGATAATACTCACTTTTATATAAAACTCTTAAAAGAGAAAAAATCTCTAGAACCAAAGTTGATAGTTTCCCAATTAAATCTGCAGGAAAAAAAACCAACACAATGAATCTAGGTACTTAAATCCCAAGGTCTTTATGAAGCAGTAGATACTTAACACTCATAAACAGTTTTCTGAGACTAGTGAAGTACATTGATGTTTCTTTGGATATATAAAATGTTATCTTAAATCTGTCCCTGACTTATTTAAGGTATATTAACACTTTTAATACTTGAAAAAGGAATATGAAATGGAAAATTTCGTGTATTGTTACATTTGGGAAAAAAAATCCAACTCTAAAAGACTATCAAAATGCTATTTGAATCACAGAAGACATATCATACTTTTCTTTAAAATCAGTTCCAGATTCCTGGCATTCCTAAAAATCAGGTACATGGTTTCTTATAGATGCATCATTAAAATATTTCCTGTTGCTTACAAGTAAGCATTCTTGAAGAAAAAACATGCCTGCATGGAGAATTAAATAAAAGACTGGTTTTACAAGAGGGGCAATTATCAAAGCTCTAAATTCTTATTGAAGCAGTGAGACCTGGAAGAACTATCTTGAGTATGAAAGAACACCTGTTGAACTACTGATCTATTAAAAGTTCCCTGAAAAGCATCAGCAGGAGAAATAATGTATTTCAAATATGACTGAATTGAAGTGATTAAAGTCTGTATTCTGTTGAGAAAATCATAATAATGGGAAGAAATCATTTGCATTTCAAAAGAAAAATCAGCTAATAAGAAAGCCAATATATTTTCCAGAAAATTTCTCTACTTTAGTAGAGAACATACAAATTTGAAAAACTTGATGTAATAAAAAAATAAATAGAATGTTGCAGAAAGCTTTTAGTGGGAGAAAGGTTGTGGGTTTGGTTGCTTCTTTTTTCCCTTAGAAACCAAAATACAGCAAGTCAAGGGGAAGAAAGAATGCAGTTTTTGTTAAGTACTGTTACAGTACCATTTTCTACAACAATGGGAGAGGGGGTGATGGTGTTATCATTACTGTTATATTCAGGTACATTTAATATATTTATCAGACCACTTGTAGAAACATTTTTTCAGCTTCAGCCTTCAAAGTTTTAATAAAAATTTTATTGCTATGCGTTTTTTAAAGATGAGCACTGAGGATTGAAATTCACACTTTTTTCTTACATAAGTCTTGATGTTCGTCCTCTTCACCTTCAAAACTTAAGTACAGAATGTGTATTTTAATGAAAAAACACATTAGGAATATTTGCTTTAATTCTAATATAACCCCAAGGGGTTCTGAAAATAGGGAACTCAGTTATGTTTAATGCCAACATATATCACATATAAACATTCACTGTTTCACTTTGGCTGCAGTCTTTAGATATGAGGAATCTTAAACAATAGAATGTTATATACATTCATTAAGTTTTAATCTTAAATTCAATTAGAGCTTCTGTTGTCCTACCTCACCCATGAGATAGTCAGGATTATCATATAGCAAAAAAAATGTATTTCAACATGTTTACTCAATGATGAATTTTTTGGTGAGCCTTCAAAAGACATGGCCTGACCTTTCACTTTTATAAAGGATATTTTCAAGTAGAGAGACTACGGGAAGGTCCCTTTTGCAAAGCTCTTAGTCCTTCCCATAATGGAAATTCAGGCCTTTGAAAGGGAGAAGGCTTCCAAAGCTTAAAAGCTCAAAAGCTCAAATGAGTTTGGGTCTCTTCGGACCAACATTCTAAAAAAGGTGGAATTGACATAGTAGGAGGAAGACATTAAAGAATTCAACTTACCAACATGGGGCAGCACCTCATTTATTTCCAGCTTTAATATAATATTCTCTTGAGCCTCACATTCCTTATATAACTCTACCTTAATGCTAATTTTTCCTCATTATCCTTCACACCTGCTTTAGCCTGAAAAACACCACTCAACTCCTCTGCCAAGTTCATCACTCATTGTACAAATCCATCAAAACAAGCCAAAAAAAAAAAAATTTGCATAATATACCAATTTGCTAAATAACCTCTCATAATTTTTTTTTACCAAAAATAACTGTTGTCCATTCTATTGAACAGATAAGACTTAGAGGAGATCAGAAAAAACTGAAAAGCAATCTGCAGACTATTCGCAGGGTAATCTGCAGTAAGTCATAGGATTGAATACAGAAAGGCAAAATGTTTGGGTGATTTTGGATAATGGAGAACAATTATTTTAGGTGTTTTCCACTTTAACATTTCATTAATTCATAGAAAATATTTTATAAATGTGTAAATGCACACATATTGAGTAACTTCTTTTATTCCTATTTGATCATTGAATTTCTTCTACTTCTTCTCCTTACACTTCAATTGCCCATCTGACTGGTGTATACCACAGTCTATCCTTTATAAAATAATTTTAAGGTAGTAGCTTACAATTCTTTCCTGATGATCATTAAGCAACAAAAGTGTTTTTTAAATCAGCAGGACCCCTTGACACATACTTATAGCACCCTCAAACAAATGAAGGTCTCATGTTATAAAATTACAGATTATGTTAAAAATTATAGATAATTGTATATCTGACTTATACTGGTCTGGATATTTCTTTAATAATTTATATCCTTAAAATCACTGAGGTCTTCCTGAATTTTAAAGCAGACTATGCTATCCATATGGAACGAGAGGGAAATAATGATAACATTTACAGGAATTTGACATCACTCACAGGAGTTAACATGTAATAAGGAAACACATGTATCATTAACATGTAATAAGGAAAATAAGTTATCCTCCCATACAAGTAATTTAAGACTCTTTGATTTTGTATAATATTCAAGCAAGTGAATCTACTTAAAATTTAAGAAATTATCAGGGTGAGGTTCTCTGGTGTCCAAGAAAGGTAGGCTATGAATGAATATCTCTGTTCAGACCAAGCCCAAAAATGTTCATAGAATGACAGAATAGTAGAATATACTGAATTGCAAGGGACCCATAAGGATCATTGAGTCCAACTCCTGGCCTTGCACAGGACACCCCAACAACCCCACCATTTCTCTGAGAGTGTTGTCCAAATGCTTATTAAGCTTTGTCAGGCTTGGTGATATGACAATGTCCCTGGGGAGTCTGGTCCAGTGACCAGCCACCCTCTGGGTGAAGAACCTTTCCCTGATATCCAGCCTAAACCTCACCTGACTCAGCTTCAGGCCATTCCCTCAAGTTCTGTCACTGGTCACACATGAAGAGATCACTACCTGTTCCTCCACTCCTCATGAAGATATCGAAGATCACGATGAGGTCTCCCCTCAATCTCCTCCAGGCTGAATAGTTGCAGGTAGCTTTCCATGCTCTTTTAAACAAAACTCCGATGGTAAAATCTATGGAATTTGAGCCAGAGGCATGACATTCAAGTTTGTCCTACAGTTATAATTTTGGTGCAGTTGAGTACATGAGATTCATCTGTGCTTGTGTTCATGCCCAGAGCACGTAAGTAATTAATTTCCTCAGAGATCAAGGCAGTCCCCATCAAGTCTCTCATGGATGAGACAATGGGCTGATTTGAGACATCAGATGATTGTCAGGTAAGGTGAATCACAGTGACCTGACAAGGTCTGGCAGGAGTTCTCCAGGCAAGAATTTTGGACAGTCCAGGAGATTCCAACCATTGGACTGCTGCTCTGCCTGGACCAACCAGAAGTCACTACCTGTATCTTCTGATTGACTAATTGATGCTGGGTTGACATTCTGTGTAAAGATAGGCAAAGAATCTGGCTATGCAAGGGAGTTGTTGAGGTAAATACTGCTGTGGGTGAAGAAACTGCTCAAATTGAACATAGATAATTTTTAAAAGTCTAAGGAAACTCTTCCCACAGATGCAGAAATGATCATGAAATATAGTTTTTTACATGTAGCTAAGATAGGTAAAAGGTTTAAGATAATAACTGTGGTCATGCAGATGCTATAGGGATTATGTGCAACCAGACTGAATCCAGGCTATAAAATACAGCAGAACAGTTTGGGTAGTCTCACATCATGTGAGTATTTTTGTGCAGTTACTTTTGTGCAGTTGCAAAGACATTCAATAGAGACTCATGCCAGCATCTGGACAGCAGTTGACAATGCTGTTGGAGAGATTCAATTCCTAATGCATTACACTTTTCAAAAGATTCCACAATTTATTTATTTTAAAGGCTTTAAGAACAAATTAACAAACACACCTTTCAAATAAAGCACCAACACGAAGACAATAAGACAGCTGTTCAGAATCATGTTATTTTTTGCCTTTGCTGCTCAGAGCCAGCAATCATACTGATGATGTATTAATATTATAAAAGATGTTTCATTTTGTAAAGCATCAGAGAACACTGAATAGAACAGAGAGATTTAATTCAAGTCACCTTGGAGACAGCATATTTTCCTATCTTCTCTTACAAAAAAATTTCTGGGAAGTATTTGCTAACTCCTTAAATCTTAAGACTGAGTTACAGAAGACTCAAAAGAGAAACTGATTTTCTTCTGCTCTTCTGAGAGGTCAATCAAAATTTTGTCTTTTTGGAAGCTTGCATTTAAAGACTCCACTTCTAATTTTTTTCTTGATTTTGTTTGGTTTTGTCTTGTTACTTTGTTTTGTTTTTTTTTCCTTGAGATCACTTAAATGACTAATTGGTTAGTTCATTTATTTATAAGGTTTTGACAGTATTTTGTGCCCAGATGTTACAGTAACATGCTATATTTTTTAACAGCTTCTTGGTTTATTCCTTAGCAAGAAATTTCCTCAAAGTATAAAAAGGCAGTGGCATAGAAACTGAGCTGAGAAACAGTGGATGTTCTCATGTATTGATATCTCATTTTATGAAATACTTGATTGAAAAGAGTAGCTTATATATTTTCTGCAACATTTATTAAAAGAGTAATAGTGGAATAAAAGTCAAATACACTGAGTAGAAATTATATTTAAATAAGTAATAATATTCAGAGTTATGTCTCATTCCTTAAACAAACCTGAGTTTCAGGAAGGAAAAAAAAAAAAAAGAGAAAAGGAAAATAAAGATGAAATCCCAGAAATATAGAATGAAAAACTTTTAGAGAATCCTGAAACTCTAATTCATAATTTAATATGGAAATTTTTAAGAATATTAGCAAGTTTGGTATCTTAGGTGACACAAGAGATACATTGTATTTAATTCAATGATGTATTCCTTACTAGGATGTATATTTTATGAAAACATTATATGCGCTTTGACTAGGCAGGATTATTAAAAAATATAATTTCTTTGTGATGTCAGATTTTGGTAGCCCTCCAGAAAGCATGAGACCGAGATATAATTGTAACCAGTGTTGCTATTCTGGTTCTGTTTTGTGTTGGCTTAGGTTACTGTTTATTTTCCTTATGAAGCAATTTGTAAAAAACTCTTGTATTTTAAACTAAAACCTAGATAGGGGAAATAAGCATTACCCCTGATTCAGTTAGACTTCTGTGAGAAATCAGAGAACATAATCTTCTCAAGTAGAAACTGTCAGTATTGGGACTGTCAGTATTGGGAGCTAAAAAGCCAAATATATGCAAAAAAGGTGACATTCTCTTTTGCAAATGTAAAAATGAAAATTTATACCTGTCTGTGTTTGCATGACATGCCCAGTTACTGCAGCTCAAAAGGATAATACAGGTGCTGGCATTTGTAAAATCTTTTTCCATGAAAACTGAATCTTATAGAAAACCAGGATTAGTTGGTTTTTTTTCCTTTTTTGTGGAAAACTGATATATTACAGTATTCTGGGTATGTGAATTGGTTCAACATTCTGTTATTTCTCTTGTAAGCCATGGTTCTGTTAAGAATTTTGTATTACTAACACATACAAATTTTTTTTATTTCAACATTATTCTACTAAAAAGAATTGCTGAAATCTCTTGATGGAGAGAAAAAAAGTGATCAAATATATCTGGGCTCAGGCTGAAAGACATCTGACAGTTCTCAGCACTTCAGTTCCCAAAATTCTTAAAAAAGTTGTATTGTCTTGGGACAAATACGTTTATAGACCTAAAGATAATAGTCTTTTCTTATTTAGCCCTCATGAAATATTTTCTTTGTATTCAAATATTCTTTGTATTCAGAATATTCTACCTCCATGACAAACATTAAAAAAGAGGGCATTTAGGTGTAAAGGAAGATGCAACATGTAATGTAGTATGGATTCTTTTTAGAGAATTTTTTTCTGAGCATGAATACATAGGTTATTCAAAGAATTTTTCTATTCCTAATGAAACCAGTCAGAGAAAGCTTTTACAATTTATAAATTGATGACAGACTTCAGTGGCATTTCAAATGAAAGTTTTCAGAACTGAACTGAACTGAAGATGGAATCTTCTGCTGGGTAAAAAAGAGGTTAGAGTGTTCTGGGGAGATAGCAGCTCATATTTTGTCATGTCCATTTCTACTTCTGATGCCCAGAGTTTAGGGTAAACTTTCCTCACTGAAGTGAAGAATTAAATAAATAATAAATCAATACATTAAAATGTATTCTAATTTGTTGCTATTTCATGGTGCAAACTCCTAGTGACCCCACTACTTGCATGCTAGACCTAAAGCTGCTTCTGCTGCTCTATGCATTTTGGAATTATCCTTCTCTCTCCAGGTACAGGAGGGACTTTCTCAGCACGTCCCTCCTCCTGTGCCACAGCAGCAGGTGAAATTCAGAGACAAAAGCATCTCTTGATTTCCCTGCTACCACTAACTCGTGACAAAGTGCCGCCAATTTGTCAACTATTCCTCTAAGAGCCTTCAACATCACCTCTTAAATAGGTCTGAATATGTGAATGGTGCATCTCTTCCATTTAAATCTGTGTATCACTGGGACAGTCAAATATGCTTATGGGTTTTTTGCAAAGATATATATTAAAACCTGTGTTTTTCTGAATATTTCTGTGGAGCTCAGCTGTGCCTTTTGTGTTTCTTGAATCCATTAATTCTAATACAATTTATAGAATCAGTTAAGGTACAGTGCAGTAAAAAATACACAGATATTATGCTCAAGAAACATTTTGTGCAGGGCATGATGATAATGTTTTGCTACTTTATATATATATAAAACTAAAACACACCAAAAGAGGTCTGCATGTATCTTTGACACAAGAATGAGTTTAGACTGGTAATGCAACTAATTTAAATCATGCAACTTTAATGATGTGCCCTTTTGGATTTGTTTTTACTTTTCATAAAGCACATTTTGATCATTTTACTTTGAAAACTGTATCTTTTAAAACTTTCACATCCATCTCCCAGAACTTAGCTTTTCTGCTAAAAAAATCTCATTAAATATGTCCCTTTAACTAGGGGTTTGGAAGATCTTAACACACACAGTTTTTGACTACCAACATTTTTCATATAAGAAAAGTCCCATTCATTTGGAATGACATTTAACCTGAATAATTGCCATTTGGCAGGGCTGGTGATGCTTCTGAATAAGAACAAAGTTCCCTAATAATAAACAGTTTTGGTTCACGTTCATATTTTGTATTTCCAGCATTTTTTAATTGTTCCTTAGGGGGACAGTTTTTCTGGAAAGCTCAAACCCTTTTTAGACACACATAAGTCTGAAGTAGAAAGATCTTGTAGCAAACCCCCACAAAGTTTATCAGCCAGCAGTGTACAGCTCTAACACATGAATTACTGTTGTGCAGAACAAAATCAAGAAATATTTAAAACTGTGCATGCAGACAGATGGATGGGCAATGCAGGGCTTGCAGGTTGTGCATCAATCCACTGCTATGTGAGTTGTCTCCTACAGAGTTGACTTCCCCAGAAAAAACTGGAAAAGGGAATTTTTCTGGGGGAGGGGGCTTATTTTATTAATAACACATACATGGTCTCCATTTAACACTGTAGTAGCATATGGGATAAAGACATATCAAAATAACGTATTGGAGAAGGTTTGAGATATCCTAAGCAGTGCAACATGAAAAACAGGCTCAGCGGGTTAATAGAAATTTGCCACGACTGGAAATATAAGGAATGTATATTTTATATAACAAAAATTACCACCAAAACCACACAAATCCCCCTTATTTTGTATTTTACAGTACTGAACCATGTCATTTTGTCACTTTTCCGGGCTAGGCTCTTGGTACATACCTATGAAATTTAACACAATATAAATACAAGTAATTATATTATCAGAATTTTTTATTTTATGCCCTCTGAAAATTCAAAGAGCAGAACTAGCTACAATAAATTATTATTTAGCTTTCATTTTATTTTACCACAATTACTTGTTACTGTTAATTACTGTTGTTAGCTATTAGTCAAGACAGGTTTTGCTACATGGGTGAGATGAAATAAAAGTAAAGTATGGGAGAAGAAACATACATATAAAAACTACATAGCTGAGTATCAGAAAAGCTTGTACAGGACATGTAAAACAGGCCTCTTAAGCATCAGTTTATGTGTTATAAATTTGCAATGGAAATCCTATTTGCAAGGAAAGAGATCTTGTAGACTTTACCCGTTGTGTTATGAGTGCTGCAGTCTCATTGACTATTCATAGGTGATTGCATCAATAATGTGATTAGTATTTATATTTCCCTGAGTCATTTGATGTATTTTCTGGGGAATCATTATATACAAAAGATAAATAATTCTCATTCCCAATCCTCTCGTTCAGATTGTATCCCTGAGGAAATAGAATTGACTTTTATTTGTTTGGAGGACATGGTGAAGTAAATATCTTGCCTATCACAGTACTGCAAAGCCCCTTAAATACTGTAGAAGAATTTCTGATAAGGGACATGTTTGCATCCATTTGAATCCTATTCTCAAACAGAGGCTGGATAACAGAGGAGGAAGGTGAAGGAAAGTGAAAGAATCTAAAGCACTTCTACAGCTTTCCCAACAATTTCCAGTTTTTTCTCTCATCTGGCCCTTGTCCCCTTGCTCCTTCCAGTCCTTCAATATACTTGCATATATGTAAATACACGTTGTGCTTTTGAGGGTGTTTTCCCCTTGACTATTTTTGCCATTCATTATTACTGTAATTTGTGAAAACATGCATGTTAGCCATGTTTGTAAATCTTTAATTTTATAAGTATTTTGCACTGTTAATATTATGTCTTATTTATAATTATTGCTCTATTATCTCCTTCTAGAAAAGGAGTAACTTTATTCAGCAGGGATGGCTTTGCTGAAGGGCAAAGGGTCTGAAGCCCAAAAACCTGATGCTAATGAAGACCTGTATAACCTTCCAGCCCAGGGACAAGGCTTCTTAGAGATTCTAATGTGGCTCCATTAGGGAAAACATGTCGTGACTGTGCAACAAAGCAGTCCACAGCAGAAGTATTCCCAGGCACCTTTCTTCCTAAGCTGGTTGAACACTGATTAGGAACTGCTCACTGTTTCATTCTTTCCACTTAATATCAGATTGCCCTGGTGACAGATGCTGCTCCATGTGAGGAGCACATGAGGACTGTCGCATTCACATTCTAATTACTTAGGAAATCAGCTGGTATCTGTATCCCCACCAAAACATTGATCTTACCTCTTCTTCCCAAGGAACTCTGCCAAATTAATCTATGTACAGATATTAGAATTTAGCAACAGCTTCCTCAAAGTTTTTGTATCATGTTGTGGAGAAGGCACACTAGAAGCTTTTCCTAGTGCTTTCTCACTCTAATATATACATCTAATATATATGTGGAAAAATTGTAGCAATTAATGTGGCAATTTAAAATATATTTACACAATAAATATTTTCTTTCCCAGCTTGGGTACCTTAGAAAACTACTTATGATTGTGTAAGACATGATCATATCTTGTACAGATACAGAAGAAAAATAGCTGTATTTTATTTAAAGATGAATCTGATAAATGTAAATGTAAAGTATATGTATATTTGTGTATATATTTTTTTTTAATTTATATGTGTATAAATATATATTCATCAAGACCTTCTTAGGGTAATACTTCAAAATATACTCAAATTAGGATTTTTACATCCAGTTATAGTAATTCCCACTTTTACATTCCAGATCCATGCAGACAGATGTCAATTAAAATATCCTTAATTTTTTTATACAATACAATATACTATCCTCTCATTTTCTGGTGCTGCACTCACCCTTCTGAATCCCTTCTTCTCTGACTGTGGACAGTTTTAGCCATCTCCTAGCAAAGGGATTGGGAATGTTGGAGAGAGCACCAGCATTCCCGTATCTCTCTGGGATGAGTGTGATGCTGCCAGTTGGATCCATTCCTTCTTGGTCCTGGAGCTCCCTTGCCTTTGTTTTCATACTTTTTACATTCATGGCTGCTCCCTGTGCCTTGATTCCAGGAAAGGGGTGAAAGATGCACTTCAAGCCTCAGGGGCTGTTTGCAATACATATAAATCATTTCAATTGAATATATTTCCTCACCTTACAGTTCTTGTTACTTTATAATTCTATAGGGTTCTTTTTTGTATCAGGTTTTCCTGTCCTGAATCTCAATAAAAACCATAATTTCCAGAAAAAGGGGCTAAATTATGTCACTTACTTTTATTTCTTAGAAGAAAATAACTGTCTTGTGTTGTATTCTGTGACTATTTATTATTAACCAAAAGGCAGGAGAGACTCGTTTGGTTATCTATTATTGTCTGTATAACAGAAATCCCATGTATTTTCCAGAAGTCTGTCAAATACTAGCTTCAAACGTGACACTCTATCAAATACTGTCAGAAAATTCTATGTACAATACATGCCATAGAATACATTGTTTGGTGACTACACTAAAAATACCTTCAAATCACTCCAATCATTTAATGTGGCAGACTGGTCTCACTTGAAATCAAAATTGCTATTGTTTCCTCAACCAGGCTTCTAAGTTCCAGAATATGTTCCTCTTTTAAGTATTCTGAAGACATCTTATGCAAAGGTATAACAACCTTGCAATTTGGTATAAAAATCAATTGTCCATTCTTCAAAAAAGACATTTTTTCCTAACCCATAATTATATCCATTTAGATGACTCCTTCTACAAAAGAAATCCTTCCACTTTTAAAGGAATCTGATCTGCCTGCATAAAAAAGACTCCATGAATTTTTTGAGAGATATCCTTTATTTCCCCCACAGCTTTGCCACCACCAATCCACACAACCGCAGGCTCTTGTTTCTAATTTTCAGAGAACAGAGGAGCACTGATAAAGAGGCAGAAATTTTGGAAAGCTTTATGCAGAAGCTAAGTATTTATAAATTATCTTATCACCAATATTTGATTAGAAACATTAAATTTCAACTGACATTTTAGAAACTGGTTGAAAATCACTAATATTCCAGGTCAGTGTCATCTCTAAATTTTTACAGCAGATATAGCCTTAGCTATGGAATGTCTTGTTAATGCTACTTTTGGCACTATGATTTGGCAGTTTTATTAAGATTTTAAATATGCAAATATATACACATATAGTAAAAACTTCAATCTCTATCAAGAATTAGAGTAGAAATGCAAAAAGACCTTGACACATAGTTCTGGTAGATAATGTTAGTTCCCAATTCCCACTTAGATTGTAACCTTAACCTTAACACTTTTTTTTCCTTAAACCCAGGTTCCTAAGTAAGTACTACATAAATGTGCACATCTTGAAAGACAAAGTTTTCAAGGAGATTTAAATCTAACTAGAGAAACAGTTTATATGTTGGACAAAGTAAAATGGTTTTTTAAATTAATTTCAATGTTTATTTTAAAACTGTATCTTTAAGATTATCACCCCTGAAATAATAATGTCTATGGGATAAAGCTAATGTTGCATGCAACAGAAATTTTGTACTGAATGGTGAGTTAATTGAAAATAAAGGAAGAAAATAAGAATTTTTACTCAAGAATATCTGTACACTTTTCTGCTCATGGGCCAGTAAAATGAATGATGTCAAAGAAGGTAATGCTCAATTTGTAACAGCAAGTGAACATATTCTTTTTATTTAAAAAAGCATGTTAAAGAACCAAGTGATTTTATTTCAAAATATCTATAATGTAAAGCATCACTGTAGCTGATGATAGCTTGATTAATTCTGACTTTCTGCGTACACATTTTGGAGCAAGACTTTTCAGCTCAATTTACTGCCATTGTTTGGTTTTTACCTCAGCTCACCGTGTTTTGGCTTGCTTTGAAAGATTTTTTTGGTACCTGGTTATCAGTCAATTTCCTCTTGCATTATTATTTTAATTATTATTGCTTTATACCCCTTTAGAGAATTTGTTTTAGTTACAGTTTCAAAGTTTTGTAGCATTTCAAACTCTGTGTATGAAAATGTTGCATTCAGTAATAAAAGACAGACCGTGTTTCTCCTTTAAGAAATAGGCAATACTAGCTACTTACTGTACATTGTTCTAACTGGTCTTTTTCATGGGTAAGACATTCCTAAAAAAGGACTATGTTGCCCATGTTTATGTAAAATACCAAATACAAAGTAACTTCTTAAATTGTATACCTAGAATATTTCTCCTTCCCACAGCTATCCTTTAATTTTTTTCAAAAGTTATATAGATTCTAGTTTTATTGAACTGTCAGGTTTTTACAAGCCTCTAATCTTTTAAAAATCAATTTTAAAGTTAACTTCTGGCTTCTTGATTCATAACTTTTGTCTCTTGTCGATTGATCCCTGAATGATGCAGATATCCTTCTTTTCATCTGAATAAATAGCTGAACAGGAAAGCTTCGTATTATTACTACTTCATTTTCTCCTTTCTGTGCATTCAGATAGATTTCCTAGGAGGGATGTTCCTTTTCTTCCCTTTGACATTTGTCTACTCTGTTCGCACATACACGCTTTCTCTATTTTCCTTTTATGCTTCGTATTTTTTGATGATTTTCATTTTCACTTTAATCTCAAGAGGACAGCACTGTGTTGAGGCACATGCTGTAGCTATAGTACTTGTTAAAGCTTTCATGTAGTATTTCTCAAGCTGAGGTTAACAAAAGCAAGTGAAAGAGGAAATAAAATTGGATGGCACAAGTCAGCAGCCGTTCAGAGCTACCTGAGTCAGCAGCCACTTTAGAGGGGGAAGCAGAGAGCAAAACTTTTGACAGCAAATGGTTACATGAGCTGCCTACCATTACACATTGGCAGCAGTGCAGTATACTGGAGTGAGCATAAACATCTGCATTTAGTGATTACAGTCTATTTCCACTCCAGCTCCTTTAGAAGGAAATCCGTAACATTCCTCCAGAAAATGTAAGCTGCTGCCAGCTAAGGATTACACGGTAGGTGAGGATGAGAGTGTCAACATTTTAAAAAACAAGATTTACAAATAACACTGAGCTCATCAGATTGCAGCAGAAGAAATTAGAAGAAATGGCCTGCAAATCTGTTAGACTGAAGAAGTATTGAGGACAGAAGTACATTTACCCAAGACATCATGCAGGAACTGTATTTTTTGCAGATGAAGACAGTATTTGCACAGAATTCAGATGAAGATCAATGGTGCTTTCTTTTGCAAAGACAAGATGGCAATAAGACATGTCACCACCCCATGCCTTTGTTAATTAAAAAAGTTCAGCTGCAAATGGGTTTGCAAGAAAGGGTCAGGATCCAGCAATGCTATATATATGTGATATATATAGATGACATATATGACAACTAATCTTGACTTACAGTTTAGATAAAGATCATGAAAATCCAAGTCTTCCTTAGAGCAAACCATCAGTTGGCTTCTCTTCATTACTCATGACTGCGGGCCCAGCTGAAGCACCAAAGCAGGGGGATAACAGCTGTCACTAAATTAATCTCACCTGAATCAGGCTTTGATGCTTACTTCCACCTTCAGAAAATTAATCTGGCCATTTTTAACCATTCTTTCCTAACATTTCTTCCTTTCATGAAAAAAAATTGGGTATGTTGCTTGGGAAAATACAGGAATCACAGATTCACAAAAACAGGTAACCAGTGAGCTAATGTGACTTCCTGTTCCTGCTGGAATGGATTTCCAGTAAAACAGTTTAATTAAACTGAGGTATAGTAATCTGTAAGAAGATATTTCATATTTAGGAATATTGAATCCCTGCAACACGGAAATAAAAAATACTGTGAGAACAGCAATGGAAGGGACATTTCAGAGAGGAAATGAAGTTATTAAGATTGCTATCTCTTATGGTTACAAAACTGGGGAGCGGAGCCTTGGAATACCAAATTTGCCCTTTGGTTGTCAAAACCAGTGCACCATTTACAGTTTTTTCCCTTCTGTCTAATTCAAACAAAGAAACTAGTGAATGTTTAAAGCCATGGTCCCTTTAAGATAAACAGACTACAGGAATAAACAAATAAAACTGTTCCCTGTTCTCAGAGGAAGAAAAATTCAGGTCAGATACAGCAGAAGGAAAGTAATTAATTTCAATTGTGGTAAACAAAAGCAAGTACACAAGTTAAATAGAAACCCAATCTTGTAGTGTATGCTTACAGATGAGTTTATTCTCCTTTCCCCATTTGGCAATGCAACTTTAAAAGAGAATGCCTTGAAATTTCTCCCTTTGGAAATATTCCATTATTCTGTTCCCCCAGCTTACATTATAATGAACCCACTGGGAGGATAATGTTCTAATTAAGTAGCCTACATGTAGGCCTGTTTTATTCCTTTATGGACATATAAAATCCCTAAGCAAATTTTCTAGCTTTTGACAACCCTTTCATGCAGAAATCATTCCTAATATCCGATCTAAACCTCCCCAGTGTAACTTGAGGCTGTTTCCTCTTGTTATGTTTGTTACTTGGAAGAAGCAACCAATGCCAACCTGACTACAACCACAATAACTAAGGATCATCTGTAACCACCGGTACAGTTCAGATTTTATATTTTAAGATGTGAATGATTATGCTATTTACTGAATATTTTATGTGAGGGAAAAAAAATTTCAATTAGTCTTACTTTCATTTACTGGTGGATAGCTTATTACATTGGTTTTCAGTTGTGTTTTGTTGCTTTTCCCACTGAGATTCTTAAGGGTTTCCTTTAATGATACCTCCATGTATCTCATAGAATATGAGAATATGAGAATATTCTCTCATGAGAATATGAACATGGAATTGAAAATCTAAGAAATTACACCACAACTAAATCATGCCATTTATGCTTCTCGTTGATCGTAAAGGCAGTGGAGATTTTTTTTTTTTTTTTACATTAAGAGCCATAACTTATATCTATAAATATATACTATATTCAGAATGTCAGAATATAGAAACAAATGGACTGATCTGAACACATGATCTGTCCTCTGTTGCCTTGTCAGACTTAATCAATAGACTACAGCTGTGTTTCAGAGAATAAGATGGCTTGGGTAGAAAGAGACCTTAAAGATCATCCATGTCCAAGCCCTCTGCCATGAGCTCCTTTCACCATCCCAGGTTGCTCACAGCCCCATCCAACCTGGCCTTGAGCACTTTCAAGGAGGGGGCATCCTCAGCTTCTCTGGGCAACCTGTGCCAGGGCCTCACCACTCTGAGTGTTTGCCATTAAAAAGCTCTTAATAGTAATATAGGTTATGGATTTTCACATTTAAATATTATTAATCTGAGGCAAAGACAGTCTTACTGGGAAAAGCAGGTTTTCTGGTTTCACTTAGGAATGGATCACTTAGGATGTTATGGATAGGTTAACCAGTAGGTTATGGTGCTGCCTTCTGCGAGGCAGAGGACCTGGTTCAACAACGGCACGGTGACCAGTCCCAGGTCACTCGGTCCATTCGCACACAACACCAATGTGATGGATGGCAAAAATGGCGTTTATTGCTGAAGAATTTGACCTTTTATAACCTGGGTTCACAGCGTCACTCCCATCTGCTTTCATCACAGCTAGGTGCTAGTGGCTAATTACAGGGGTCATTACCATAAATTATGGAGGAGGGGGGTGACTCTATCTTTCTGTTACATCCCGATATCTTCCCACCGTAGGGCCCTAGCTGCCCACATTTTGGATTACAGTTTGTACTACTATTATTTTACTAAAATCTTGCTTTTTCTTATCCTGCAGACCCCAGTTCTAAGTATCGCATATTTGAAAGTCAGGACAAAACTAAAATTAATTCATATTAAAAATTAAAAACAAAATGTGAAATTCTGGGCCCTGTAAAAAACATCCATATTGGCTTCACCCTTGACTTAAGCAGAACCAGGAATTTACTCTAGCTGTAAATACAGTAAATATATTACATATAGGAGTTTTTTTTCCCCCATGGAATTTTGTGGCCAGAGTCAGTAACTGAATTTTTCTTTGTTTTTCTCTTGCTTTTATTAGAAAACTACCACAAAACATTCATGTGTTTTTTCCTTCTTTGTGGTTAACAGTGAAAAGGAATATCAGTAAAACCTGAGCCATAAAAAAATTATGTCAAAATAAACCCCAAAACTGAATGGAATTTAGCAAGATTGCTGAATACATTTCCAGATCAGAATCCATGGGGAAACATCAAGGAAATTCTCAACATCAAGGAAATTCAGGCACAGTGCTTCTAGTGAAAACATTACCAAAGACTTAAAATTACAATGCCTTGTTCTGAGCCTCTGTTTATCCATAGCTACAGCACAGAGAACCACTGATTTTGGAAAGAGAAATCCAAAATATTTTATGGTTTATGCTTTTGAACCACATCTTCTCTGATGACTGAACATCTAAAAGCCAAACTTTTCTGGATTCCTGAAGAAAGATAAATTTTGATTCTCAACTGGCTCTACCTTTATTTACTTTTGCAAGATTGGAAGATGGGAGTTTCCTCTCACCATTTCCTTTAGCTTTTCTGAATACTATAAGATTTCACTCTAACTGTAACACCATCACTGAACACTTCTGAAACATAAGAGGGATGAACCATGCTCTAAAGTACAGTTATAGATTATGGAAGTCTAAAATAAAATTGCATTTACCATTATGAAAATGAGAGTTCAAGGTAGAAAATCTCCCTTCTCTGTTTTTGTGTGTATTTTTGTTTTCTTTACATCCAGCTTACTCCAAGCTCACTGAAGATTTTAGGAGTTTGGCTTGAGTGAATACCTAAGTACAAGACTCCTGGGGTGTGTTGTATGAGATTTTGCACTACTTGGAAAACTCTTCTAAAGACCTATGAAAATATAAATGAAAAATTCATACCTACCTTGAACTTTTCTCCCTAAAATCTAAAATTAATTTAAAAGAAGTCTGATATTTACCACTTCAGGTTCATTAGGTTAATCCACATGAAACTTCTTTAAATTCATACTGTTTTCCCCTGTAGAGTTCTTACAATTTTATAAATCAATATTGAGGTATGCTTTCACCCTCCAGACAGAAAGAGCATTTTTGAATCTTTTGCCAATTCCACCAATGAGTATCGAAGCTAAAGCTCTGAGTTATAAGTCTTCTGAGAATACACACAATGACAAAGAGCTTGGGATTTTTATGAAATCTTTACTGAAAAACAGTGCATGTTTATTTTCAAGACTTTTCTAAATGAAATAAGTTAAATTTATGAGTCTTTGTCTCTCACAATTATGTATAAGCATTTAGTCATAGGTCAAACCATGCACCCTGCAGTTCAGCACCATCCAGCTATGCCAACAGTTTCCAGGAGAAAACTTGTGTTAAAAGAACAGAATCAGGTGGCAATACAGAGGTCATGCTTTACAGTGCTCTCTTTTCTAGCAATTTCTCAGTGGAATATAAGTTTTAGCACTGCAGTTTCCTTTTTCAGGCTTACTGGATCCTTCCTCATCTGAGTTCAGGATTTAACATGCAACTCAAAAGAAAAAGAACAGAAGTAAAAGATAATCTGCACTGTGTCCCACTGCAATTTGCTGCAGCTGTTCTAGTACATTTGCATAATATCTTTTTTCATCACTGAAATTTTCATAAATACCTATTTCTTGTTCGCTGTAGAAAATTACAAATGTGCAGAAGTACAATGTGCATTTGGAATAACTGAATCTGACCCCTGTTAACTACTTACAGAAAAAGAATTTTATTTTGACTACTAGGGTTAATCTATTTTTCCCATAACTTAATATAAAGCTATTTTATATCATGCTCCACAAAGAAAAAATTACATTGTCAGTTCCTGTTCTATTTTTATTTGTCAGTTTAAACATTAATATTTTTCCCTAATTTATATTCCTAAGAAGATATCTCTGAATCAGAATCTTGTAGATATCAAATTAATATTGAAGAAACACCATTTTCACTATTAACCTGTTGCTATTATTCTTCTATGACCCCATTTTTGTTCAATTTGAGGTACAACATCAGAATGGAAAACTGTCTTTATGTACATCCTAAGTGATCCATTTCTGAAACCAGAAAACCTGCTTTTCCCAGTAAGACTGTCTTTGCCTCAGATTGATAATATTTAAATGTGAAAAGAGAAGGTAGTTAACACAATGCATCACATTTATTTCCAATATTACATTATAACGAAACATGATGGATAACACTGTCTTGGTTTGAAAAGATGGGTGTCTGCTAAGGAAGGCAGTAACCTCCCTTGAAATGGAAAAAATGTAAACCATCCCCTCCTCAGAACTATTATAATACTGAAATCAAAGGGATCTCAGGCAATGATATGAGGAATAGGAATAACAGTTTTTTACTAGGAAAATTAAAATAAAAATGCAGAAGTACAAAAAAAAACCAAAGAAGCTACTGACAGAGTCAGAATACAACCTGACACCCTGTTGGTCAGGATGCTGGTAGCAGTCTGATTAAATGGTGGCTGAAGTCCTCCTGGAGCGACAGATGTGGTTCTGTTGGAACAGTGATCCTGTAGAAAGGGTGTAGTTTTCCCCTGAAGGTCCAGTGGTGATGTAGAACAATATGGTCTTCCTCTGGGAATCCAGTGGAAATGGCTGCCTGTGGTATTCTGAGTCACAGATTATATCCAGGTAGGAATGCTGGGCTCCTGCCCCTGGGTGGAGCATCTCACAATGGGATGATGTAATTTTATCAGTCATGTAATGAGACTCAATGGCCCATTATCAGGAGATATCCCCCTGGAGGGATGATGGGTCATGGAAGAGACAAAGAACACTGTCCCACGTGGTTTTAATGGATGGTAATAGAAAACATACTTTTGGTTACATCTTGCATTGCAAACCAAGAGAAAGTCATATGTATTTCATAATTTTTCTACTAAAATTACTTCAAAGTCATTACATTTTAACATATGATCTGACTGTTCTTGTTAAATAACATAAAGTTATTTAATTTTCTATATTTTGATTTGCAGCCTTAGAAATTTTTAGTACTTTTATTTCCACAACATAAGGTACATAACACAGAAACCTATTATTTCTGTGACCAAACATCTGTTCATTTTAGACTGTAAATTGTCACTGTTTGTTACAATGCTTCTTTCATCCAGACTAAAAATACTTAAACATTCTTACTTTATATTATGTCAAAGTTTTTAAGCCTGTGATCAAGTCAGTTGTCAATATTACATCTCTTGAATATACTGAATATATTTAACACAAGCATATTTAAATCATACAATCATAGAACGACCTGGATTAAAAGGGACCATAAAGATCATCAACTCCCCTACCATGGACAGGGGCACCTTCCACTAGACCAGGTTGCTCAGAGCCCCATCCACCTGGCCTTGAACGCTTCCAGGGATGCTTTAAAACCTCTTTGCAAGGCAATTACATGTAGTTTTTATATTATCTCCTATTATTACAGCTTTCCTCTTTTCAATAGGAAAGTTAAAATTGCATCAGTTCCAGTCCTGCCACCTTTGCATAGAGGTAAACTCATTTCCTTAGCTTGTTTATTCTGAAAATAAAAAAAAAAAGGCAAAAAAAAAAGCCTTAAATAATCAAAGAATTAATATGGGCTAAAATGAAGTGGCTACACAATTTTTAAAAAGCTACATATAACTTGCAATTCTTCAGGGATAACTTAAGGTAATTTGATTAAGTTAATGAGGCCTGTTAGAAATTAACTAGAGAATTTCAATTCACAGAATTAATGTTTTATCAGTGTTCTGAGTAAAGGAAACATTCTGATTGGCATCTTTAATATGTGGCATTTGCACAATACCTATTGCAAGATTTCTTCAGAGAAGGAACTGTCTTATTCAAGGTTTAAATAAAGGTACTTGTATATCTGTGTGAAGACTAGAAATCACACACAAGAGCATGCTCTCTTTAATGACAGTTTGTTAAAATTAGGTTTCTTATTATGAATGTCAAAATAAAATTATTCTGAATCTCATAAGTACATGATACTGATGGGGGAATACGAAATTTCCAAACATTATTTTAATGCCACTCTTAATAAAGTTGTTCCATGATAAAGGACTACAGGTTTTAAAATTAATATGGAACTTATTAAAAAATATGTCATAAATGCTCAGTGGGAAGGGCATAGCAAATGAGTTTATGTTTTCAGGGATAAACTATGTAATTTAGTCAAGGTGTTTGTATAGAATGCCCCAAATCTCTAAAGATTTGCAGGAGGTTTTCTCTGATACCTCTATGTTACACCTCATATATTCAATTACAGGTTGAATATTCTAAGTTTTGCTAGTGAGCCAGGAAATTGTAGAACCTCCACTTGAAAGAATGTTTACTATCTAGAACTGAATGCATATTGGAAATTTTGTAAACAGACTACACTATCTAACAGGAATACCAATGTAAAGATTTTTTTCTCAAGATTGTAGGTTATTTATCATTAATATTATATTTGAATGCAAAATCATTAATGTGGTATTGAACATGGCCATGAAAGCAAATTTAGAAGTCCATTAAAGAGAGCTTGGTTTGTCCATGCTCTCTTATACCTAAATCAACAGAGGATTTGGTTAACATTCCTAATAACATTTTTAAGATTATTTTTGTCATTCAAAAACATTAAGAAACATGGAATCATCAAGGGTGGGAAAGATTTTCAGGATGATCAAGTCCAACCTTTGATTGAACTCCACTTTGTCAAGCAGACCACAGTACTGACAGCCACTTCAATGTTTTTTGTTTAATACCTCCAGGGATAGTGACTCCACCACCTGCCTGGGCTTCCAGTGTTTGACAAACCTTTCTTTTCCTCCTGATGTGCAGCCTGAGCCTCCCCTGGCACAGCTTGAGGCCATGTCCTCTTGTCTTGTCAAAAACATAAGCCAACATGTCTTAGTTTTAGTTTTTCATTCCAGGGTTATTATTACTGAGTTTAGTAAGGAATAAAAATAGCAGGCCTGAATTTATATAGGGGATAATAATACAAAATGTACATTTAAAAAAACTTGGTTTTTTTTAATTAAAAAGTACTCAGCAACTAAACAATGGCAATTAAACTGAAGGAAATATGACTCACTCATGCAGTGTCTTATTTGTCAAGTACATGATCACATACTTCCTTACTTCACAACCATTTCTTATCAAAGTTAGTGCAGTATACAGGGAGCACTCTAGTAAAACTATCACAGTGCACAAAGACAGGGACATATTGCATCTGGAAATAAGGCAGGCAAAATACCAGAGTATATAGGTGTTAGTTCTTTATATATACCTACAGGGATGTGTACAGATATATAGGTACACACACCTTTCTTCAAGGAACTACTGAGTTTTTGTGTATAATGTAGGTCTCAGCTTATTTATTTTCAAGACAGATAAATCCGAGACAGAAGAGGCACAGAGACCGTTTAAGGGAATGCAAAAAATCTCTTTATGGGAAATGATTGAAAATGCTTGATTTGCTTAGACCAGCACACTGCAATCTTGCAAAAGATATGATTTTTTTCTCTATAAATATATGGGAGAAGAGTTGAATATAGAACAAAGAAAAATTGCTCTGAGAGTGACAGGTGTTTTAGGTACAAAAGCAAATCAGTGTAAAATTGTGCTCAATAAAGGATCCAAAATTGCTGTCCTTTATGGTTTTATCTTGTAGTGACAACGCTTGATAAATTAAGTATTCTGTCCAACCTTATGAATTTCAAGTTTTTGTTCGAAACCACAAAGTATAGGAATAAATTTTCCTAAAGTTTTTTTACCTCTATTGCTATAATTCATAGCTACTGTCTTCTCCTCTAAACAATAATTTGCCCCAGTTCTTTCTCATTTTTAGCCATATCCCCTTTGACTTTGATTTTTGTCTCTTTTCCACTCTGCATTTATCAAATGCTCATTTTAGGTTCTGGTCCTTCTGTATATTCATCCATCCATCAGTGCTTCCAATTGATTCCCCAATATCTCTGTCTTCCGTCCCACTCATTTCTTCTGTTTCCTTGCATGGCTTGTGTCATTGTTCTCTTCACGTTCCCACTGCTCAGCTTTCAGCTTTCTGTATTGCCAAGTCTCTGGTCTTTCTGTTCCCTAATTCTCTTACAACTGGACACTAGACGTGGGTGAAGGATCATTGCTGAGAACACAGAGAATGCCCTCCTGCTCTTTCCTGTCAAGTGTCATAACCAGTGTGAAGAACAAATCTCATCCACCCTTTTCAGCTCTGAAGAGCCTAGTCCTGAACAATTCTCTAAATTATTTAGCTGCAAAACTTTAAAAAATGAAGAACTCATATGAAGGTCTCTGTTTCTTTCTGATTTTTTTTTAATGCTTAAACTTAGGGTCCATTAATGCAGAGTTTCACTGGTATGAACAAAATTAAATCCTTGATGTAAAATTACTCTTGCACCAGACACCCGAACTGGAAAACATGTCTGAGCAATCTGTTAAATGTATTTGTGTTCTTTGTGTAGAACACAATATCATCAAGGAACAGAAAGTTTCAGGGTATCTGAAGCGCAAGCACAGATAAGCATTGTGGTAACACACAAGCACATTGTGCTAACAAAAAATAATAATCCTGCAATTTATAATCCTGCAGCAGAAATTATAACAGTAATATCACATAGAGGCTGCTTAAAGTGATGAATAAATTTCAAATATTTCTTAAAACTATGAAGGTACATGAAATGTCAGTAGTGCTCATAAGGGTTTTGATTTTGGTTTTTTTTCCTAGTGGATGTCACTAAAAATGTCTCAGTCTAAATGTTTAACAGTTTAGACTGAGAGTTCCTTTTCAGAACCTGTAGGAGGGAAAAATGTGTTGAAGTATATCCAACATTATCAAAAGTCAGTGTCTGGAATGAACACAGTGTATGTGAACACTAAAGGTGGTTCTAAAATGTGAGTCATATTATTATATAATGGCACTTCAATTGATCAATTTTTATAGTCAAAGAAAAATCTTAATTTACACAATATTTTAATGGAAGAAAATAACTTAAATCAATATATTTTTAAAGCAATGCTAAGGTAAATTTTATATAAATTTACTCAGAAAATGAGGCAAAGTCACATACTGTTACAGTACGAGCTGTAAGAAAATAAGAACAGTTCTTTAAGTGAGAGATACATAAACCATCCTAACAGACACAAACCCCTGCCTTAAAATGAAAATTCTGGTCTTGACCTCATCAGGAAGATACAGAACACATTGATTATGTGGAAACCTATAGGAAGCAAGAGTAATTAGACTGATTTGCATACCTAAATTAACATAATTGTTTTTAAATACCAATGGTTTAAAACCCCAAGAGAGTTTTGGACTGTAATTGTAATGAGTGTGATTTACAGGAAAAGGCAGCAGTTCAACTTCCCCAGTGATCCAACTTACTAAGGATATAATTTTAATTTTGCACTTAATTAAGTGTTTAAGTGTAATGTTTAAGAGATATGCCACACAACTGTCATTGCACATCTATAGTTCTCTGAGGACTAAAGAGATTTTACTTAATTTGAAAGACTTTCTAGATTTTTGCTTACCTTTACCTTCCTGAAATGCAATAGGAAATTCACAATGCATTTGAATGCCTCCTTCAAATGGTTGGGAGATTTTGTCAAGAAGTGTTTGGAATTGGGGTGATGTGGTTGCTTGGAGTCACCTCACCTTGCTTCAAACCCATGGAACTGACCAAGCTTCCCTCAGCCTCCTGGGCAGTGAGCACAGAGAGAAAGGGCTGGAGGTTTCAAATCATTTGGCAGAAAAAAATATTTTGCGGTTGTGTATCAAAACTCCTTTGGAAAGAAACTCAGAGGTCAATTCTGCTCTTGTTGAAGTAGATGGGAATTTTGGCATAGGCATCAGTAGTACAGAAAAAGTCCCCAGTTCTTAGTTATTTATACCATATTAAAATTGTTAGAGAAAGATTAAATATTGCTGGCACCTATTTTTTAAAGTTAAGCCTTCATGTTTTGAAAAGTGGCTTGATTTCTTAGCTATGATTAAGAATATTCTATAATCTTCTGGAATTATAAGAAAATTGCAAACTGCCTCAAACTTATAACAGTAAAGAAAGAGCCTATTCCTGGTTCCATTAACTACATTTTCAAGGTCCTGTGACAAATGTATTTAATGTTTCTGTAGAATTCCTTGGGAAAAGAAAAAGATCATTTAAAGGATAAGAAAAATGAGTAAGTTGCTATTTGCTTTCCCTGACCACAGTGGTAGTTTTGAAACAAAGAAGGAAAAAATAAATTCACTGCACCTAAATGATAAACCCATAACAGAATGATTTAATATAAATCTTAAACAAATTTTCTTACACTTAAATTTCTGTAACACGATAGAATAGCAGATAAATTACAAGACTCTAATATACTTTCTTCAGTTCTAAACCCTACTTTATGTCAAGTAAGCATCTTTGAATTTCGTAATCTGCATATTTCAAACACTGACTTAATTTGAAAGATGTTACAATTGAGCAGAACAATGAACTACTAATTATGGCTTTTTCATTTTTTTCCCCCTTTCTTCTTTTGTTCAATCATCTATGCTCTTTCTATGGACTGCAGTAGATTGTATCAAATTGTTGTATCCTGCTAGTGACAACAGACTAATCATTTTAATTCCTCTCTTTGGCTAATAGCCCCTTGATTCTTAGACATCTGCTATATTTTATTCTCTATTTCTTCTTTCTCCAGAAGACTTTCCTTATTCTTAGCTGGAAAGTTTTTTCTATCCAGTTTGTTCTGAGTTTCAATTTCACGTCATGTCTGTCTCAGAGTAAATGATGTGAGTGATGGCTGAGCAAAGCTTTATGGATTCTTTTAATGTACTTCTTTTTCCTTCTATTCTTTGTCATATTCCAAATTTTTGATTTTAAAAATAATTTTGTAGATTTTTGATTAACATCAAACTCTAGCAGCCAGCACAAAGGAAGGGATTTTCATTGCTGACACTGATGATTGCCACTTTGTAACAAAAGAAAATGAGAATGATTCAGATTGGTCTTATTTTCTGAGTGCATATGAATTCCTAAAAGAAATCAGGAAATGCACAACCAACTAATGCGTTCACATCCTAATATCTTAATGGAAGAATAGTTGCAAAGTTCAATGAGAAAAAAAATAGATTTGGGGCTCACTGGAACAGATAGGAATAATTTTCCATAACAATGAACCCATGTAGTAGAATGAACTGTGACATCTACAAAAAATGTACACAATATCTATTTTATTGCATACTGTCAACTGGAAGCCCCTAGAGTTAATTTCATAAGATTTTTGCTTTTAAAATCCTGGTCAGAATAATCTGATAAATTACAAAAGCATTCGCAACCTGGTCCCTGCAAAATGTATTTTTAAAAAGAATAATCTGTTAGCGGTATTTTGAAAAAGTGTATATGTTGCTAAAATCTTTTTTGCCAAGCATTGAAAGATTTTTCTTTAGTAATTTTATTAAAAGGAAAATTAAACTTGAGCTCACAGTGTTTTAGATTGCCAATATATTTTTCTAATTTTGGCAAGTGAAAATTAGTAAGACACAGATTTTTGCTGGGAAGAAAAAAAGATCAGATAGGTAAATGAAATGTAGTGGTGATATTGTTTAGTATTTGCATCAAAAAGAAGGCAAAGCACAGGAAATAGTTTCAAGTCTTCTTTAGATTATCATAGTGCAGCATGCTGTCCTAAATCTTTAACCTGAAAGAATGGATGTGATTGTTTGTTCTGCTGTGAACAAACACAGACATTATATTTACAACATAAAAAGACGCTTTTGATGCTTTCAGTATGAATCCTTCTCTTCTAACATTTCACTTGATATGAAAAAGGAATTCCAAAGTCAAAGAGTAAAAGCAGACACCCCTCATTGGCACTAAGAAAAATGACTGTCCCCACCAGCAGGCAGTAAGAGAGGGACTGCAAGGCAGAGAAATCTCAAGGTTACTTTCTCTCCAGAGTCTTAATTTACAAGGCAGATATGCACAGCTTCTCCAGACCACCAGGTAGGAAAAACAGCTTGATGTTTTAATGAAAGTGCAGCAGTGGGTCTCTAACTGTCAAAGTCACTGTCAGCAAGATAAATGCTCTCAGAAATATTGCTAATGTGATGAAAATGCAAAATCCATCAATATACAGTCCACACTAGCATTATCTATGACAGTTTTCCCCCTGGAACTCCAAAGTGATATAAATTTTTACATAGTGTTCATAAGCCAGAAAGTATTCAGTGATGGAAATCATATTCAGTCACTCGAAATCAGACCTGTATAATACATGTGGCCAACTCAGGATTTTGTGCAATATATCCCCATCTTTTGCTTATAAATCTGAACAAGTGGTAAGTAAGGGAAAAGAATTTCAAGAACGTTGGAAAATTTTTTGTATAGATTCTCTAACTTTATTATGAAAAATTCTTATGGGAGGGTGGTGGAGGTAGATTTTGGGGGGTTTTCCCTTATCTTATTTTCCAGTATATATCTTTGCTAAATTTATTGTATTTTCTCCTAAACAATTACAATAGTCTCAGGACAAATTAATTATGTAAAAGGCTAAATATTTTCTACTTGCTTTGAAAAAAATTAACCATTTATATATATATATATATATATATATATATGTTTCTTATTTTTGGCTGAAAGAAAAATTATTAAATAATAATAATGGAAACACAAAATCTAGACTGAAATTTCAAGTATCAAAAACTCTGACATTCATAGGTAGTCTAGGAGTTTAGATTAGCAGTACATCAGCATAATAGGAATTATTTAAATTTGGATTTAAAATATTATAGCTATGATTTGGGGCTGATTTTAAATTGGGCAAAAAAAAAGTCAGAATACAGAAAATTGGAACCAATCAAATAAATATATGTCTTCTTTTTAAAGAAGAAAGTTCTGATTATTTTATTATTTTCCTATTGTTTTTCCCCTTGCTTGAAGATAGGATTGAGATTTTGTTCAGCTCAATTTTTTAACATTATACAGAATAATTCTCTAAGAGCAATAGAAATAAATGGTAGAAATCTGTAGTCTGCTCAGAATTTTCATTTTACTTCCCGTACATTTTCCAGAAGCCTTGACTTTTGCTCATGCAGACAGACAACTGCAAATGACAAAACCGTCATTATGCTTGAATTCACTTGGAAATAACCCCTTTCTTTCTGAAATGTAACTTTATCACTCTCCTCCTGAGCTATGGCTTTGCAATCTGCTGTTATGCTTTTTCTAACTATTGCAAAATATAGTGCAACTTAACTCTCCTTCCCTCCAATTAACCTCTCAGAAAAGTCTGTTTAATAGCAAATATTAGTGTTTTGTTATGAAAACAAATTAATTTGAAACTATCTATAAAGATATTAAACAGTAATTTAATGATGAAATAAAGAAGTGCCCCCAGCTTGACCTCAAATGATTTATAAAACCAGCCCAAACACACTCTGTGACACAGATTGCATCTATAGATATGTTTAAAATCATTGGAAATACTCCAACTGTGCAGAGGAAGTAAATCCTCATATTTCAAAATAAATGTAAGATGAGTTAGGCAATATTTAAGCTAGTTAACATGACACAAATTTTGAATAAAGTTAAGAAATATAATTGGTAAAATATTAAAAGATTGTAACTTAATGGTAATGAAAGTAGCTTTATGGAAATTTGATATTTAAGAAAAAACTAATGCATTATTTTAGGAGTTATAACTTGATTACCATGGAAGCCTAGTAAATTGAAGGACTCTCAAACACAATTTGTTTGACGCTGCATGACGTGATTGGAAGTTAGATTGCACAAAACCAAAGTGTTTTCGTGTTCAAAGGTGGTCAACTAATCAGGGATAGAAAAGTGACAGAGACACACCTTCACTAGTGAAACTGATATTGTTTTGTGCCATTTCCATACAAAATTACAATTGCCTGCCTTCTTATAATGCAATAGGTGAAATGGTTTGACAAACCCACCATTTTTCCTTTGACTAGCAGGACATCAAGGTTAACTATGATCCCTGGGCTCCCATTCATACAATTTAAAGTTGGAAGCACTTTGGTCTAGCACAGATATTTCATTGGGTGAGATCCAAATGACTACAAGGTGGGACAAAATAATTCAAACCCCATATTTCCAGGTAGACAAGCAATTATTTGATGTAGCAACTCAGCTGTGGCCACCATGCCATTTTAGTCTGTTCTAAAAGCTTTCAAATCAGCTATTTCATGCAAGGATTGCTGGTGAGCATTACATTGTGTCACTGACTTATCACAGAATTTAAAATGACTGATATGGGGTACCATATATGTGAAACATGACTGAGTCTTAGAATTTATGTCTTCTTCTTTCTTTTTTTTTGCCTTCTTAAGAAAAAGAGAAAAAAAGCCTTTTTTTTTTTTGTCTTAGATTTTCTTTACTCCTACCCTATTGCTTCCTCTTAATTTGCCACACTAGAAAGTCTAAAGAAAAAATACTGGCTTCTTATGTGCTGGTTTTGGCTGGGAAAGAATTAATTTTCATAATAGTAACTAGTTTGGGGCTGTGTTTTGGATTTGTGCTGAAAACAGTGCTGAGAACAAGAAGATGCTTTTATTATAACTTGCAGAGAGCCAACGCTTTTTCTGCCCCGTATCCCACCCCACCAGTGAGTAGGCTGAGGGTGCACAGGGAGCTGGGAAGGGACAAGCTAATGAAACCTTTATAACAGAGCCTGACTTTTTCTTTTAGTTAAAAAGCAGTATTTTCCTTTACAAATAAAAAAAAAATCAGATTTTTTATCTGCCTGTGTTTTCATCCTGTAACATAGACTTAGAAACCCACATATTTAAGCAAAACTGTCTAATTCACACTTCAAGGATTTAAACTAGAAAATTCTCTTCTGATGCATTATAAGATTAAATTCACCTCTGTGTTGTTGCAATAAATTGGTATTTTATAATCATTTTGAGATGAAGCAGTATATTAAATCTCCATCATCTGTCATTTCTACATGATGAGTAATCATAGATCATAAATTCTTGTTAGTTTCAGTGAATAAATACACACCTTGATAGCTTACACGCCATTGCACTGCTGTTGCTCCAGGACTCAAGGTCCCGAAATACCAGATTTAAGTTTGTCCTTTGATCCTGCAGGGAATTGGTGATGCCTCCTATTGGCACATTTTCCCTCTGTGCAGGAGACAGGAGAGACCAAGCAGGCACACAGCACACAACACACACATACTCTGTGTATACTTATTTTTTTGACCAGACACTAAATAAAATCTCAAATAGATCAGAGAAGGTTCTTGGGAAACTGTACTAATAATCTCCATCTTTTATCAGAGCCCTCCCCTTGACTTGCTGGCACTTTTTGCTGGCATCTTATCCAACTTCCTACCAATTCCTGTTTTCCCCTGTTAATTTAATAATATACCATGTGGCATATTAGTACATGAATCATTGAATTTAGATTGGTTCTATAAACAAAATTTTCTATTTCTAGAAAAAGAGGGCTATTAAAAATAAGTTTGTAATGATCTGGAATAGTAAAAATTTTAAAATTTTGTTGTACTCGTACTTTTGTTGTATTTTTCTGTATTTTCCCTGGTCTTGTTTTCCTGTCTGTAATTGTTCAAAATCTCACACACATAAAGTAAAGTTAATGTGACTTTAAATTCTTTGTCATATTTAGTTCTATGATCTAGTCTTCCCCCATCCTGCAAATAAAAAAAAATATCAATTTTGTAGTTTTATGTCTCAGTTCTTCCTTTACTCCATTCTGTTTGCTCAGCATGCCAAAACCCAGGCACTCGAGTTTTGTTTCCAATTCAAAGGTGTTAACTCCATGCAGTCATTTAGTATCTGTGCCAAGGCTTGTTATCTTTAATACTTTCCAATCCTATATGTAGAAGGTCTGTAAGAAATTTCTTACAATTTTTTTTATCTGAAAATAAATAAAATTCACCTTTTGTTTGACTTAATTTTGTGTAGTTATTGTATTTGTATTAATTTATGTAATTATGTATTAATTTATGTATTTGTATTGTATTAACTTTATGTAATTGTATTTAATGTAAATTATTTTAATATGTATTTCCAAAACAGAGTTTTAAACTAAGCCAAATATGATCATCACCATTTCTGACAGTTTTTATTAAAGAATGCAGAAAAATGTACAATATCTATAGTGTGCCAAATAACAACAACGGATATTAAACGACATCTTCTTTGTAAGTTAACTTTCTATACTGCATATGCGAAATGAATTTACAAGAGCATGCAGTGACAGGAGGAATGACTTCAAACTGACACAGAGTAGGTTTACATCAGATATTAGGAAAAAATTCTTCCCTTTGAGGATGGTGAGGCCCTGGCACAGGTTGCCCAGAGAAACTGTGGCTGCCCCATCCCTGGAAGTGCTCAAGGCCAGGTTGGATGGGGCTCTGAGCAGCCTGGTCCAGTGAATGGTGTCCCTGCCCATGGTAGGGGGTTGGAACAAGACAATCTTTGAGGTCCCCTCCAGCCCAGGCTATGATTCTGTGATCTGGCACATTATTCCTAAGAAGTCATTCTGCTGGTAGCTCATCTGAAGACAGTTAACCAATATATTTACCCACCAAATATTATTTGAAACTAATTTTTTTAAGAATCTTCTTGGTGTTAATAGTTGCAAAAAGCTAATATGTCATTCTGAAAGAGAGCACAGAATTCAAAAGCTGGTACAGTGTGCCATTTGCCACCTGAATTCAAAATCTATCTATGGATTAGCAGGAATGACTAAATTAGTATGTATAAATCTAAATTTATGAATGGCTAATTATGAGTTAGGCTTACTCTGCAATGAGTAGCACAAAGTCTATGTACGATCAAGTCCTATTCAGTAGCTTAACTACAGTCTTCTAAAAAAAGGCATCTTTGAAGGTCTTGTTTGGTTTAGTTTTTGTTTGTTTTGTTTCTTCGTGGCAGATGTTCTTGTAATTTCAATCATGCCAGAACTATTTCCTTTTATCACTTGCAAAATTGCACTGAAGTCATGAACACAATGACTGTAACTTGCCTGTTAAGTACGGTTTATCTTCAGCCTCTCTATTTTCTCTAGCTCATCATCTATCCCTCCTCTAATTTTGGTAAGTGTTCTGACTGCTTGTTCAAAATCTCTGGCCCTTAACAAAAATATGCTTTTGTCCTTATAACCGCTGGCTCGATTAACACAAAGTGAGAGGAAGCCCAGCACAGGTGGAAGGCTGATGTGACCACTAAATCCCAGCAATCTTTTCTATAATTTTAAATGTTTTGTTTGGTTATATATAGTTTTTCTTTTTGTTCTCACATTTGAGAAGGTTGCTAATGGAGGTGATTTTAACTCAGGCTGAAAGTTGTCATGAAAGTGGTTTATGCCAGAAGCCTATTTATTCTGTTTTACCTGCCAGGCACAGATGTCTCAAAATGTACTGAAGGTCAGGCATGAAGATAAAACATCAAACAGAAGAGAGAACTTATTCTCCCAGAAACAGTACCTTTGATTGGCTGAGTTAGATGACATTTGGATAAAATTCCTTTTTTTTTCCTCCACATTAGGAAGTAACCTACAATCTTTGTAAAAGCAGTGTTTAGATGAATGGAATTACCCAGAGTTACATTAGAAAAAATATCTGTTTCTTTAAAAAAACTCTGTGATATAGTTGTGATTTTATGAAATGCCCATGAAATGTCCACTTAATGGATGATGGCTGTCCTTCTTTTTTTTTTTTTTTTGGTAGAATCTTTTGAATGTCTTTCCCAAATACAATGTAATGTGTCAGCCTCTGTGAAAGAGAGAATGTTGACAATGTCAGCAACAACTGGAATCACATCTATATCCTGAAGCATCCAGAGGATGTGTGGTGGCAATATGCATAAATATGGATGCAGAGGGAAGGCTTTCAGTTTTCTCTGTGTGATTTTGGTTTGTGGCAATCAGGTTAAAAATACAAACCCGTTAATTATTTGTATGACTGAAGATTATATGTGACACCCTCTTTATTTTACTGTTTATTTTAATCTGTCTCTCTTCTCTCCATCTTGCTTCTTCATCCTGCAACTTACTTTCATAGAGATGCCATTCACAATGCATGGGATGGGCCATGGGTCAAATGTAGGAGAAAAAATGTGCTTTAACTTTCTTTAAAATTAAATTTACTGCTTCCACTATCACTTCTATCAAGCTGTAGTAGCAGAACAAGGGGATATTTCTGGTTAAATTTCTAAGTCTGCTACCACCCAAATTGCTTTCAGAGTCAGTATCCTTTGATTTATGGCACTGTAACAGCTGCAATGGAATTGAAAGTCTAAAAAGTGACCTATTATGTTCAAAAAAATCCAAACAAAATTCCACATTGTAGAAGCACATTTATTTGTTTCTGTAATTATTTTGTTACTGACAATCATGTCTGTGAGAAAACAATAGATTTCCATTTCTGTCAATGACAATTTATTCTAGAAGCTTCAATGCAAAACCTTGGAATTTTTGTCACTGCATAAACAGGATACTATTGTATTTTCATGATGTGGGTGAGATAAAGCACTCATTATTAACAGAGATAATTTCCAAAGAATGGAAACTGTGTTTTAATGTGTTTACAACAAACAATTGTAGGTTTCAGGATTTTTTGTCTTCCTAAAATACAGCACTAGGATATAATATGGATCCTGTTTATTCTTTATGCTTGCAAGGGGCTATAATCATTATAATTTATAATTATGTAGTTCTAGTGGCTTTATTTAATGAGAGAAATAATTCCATTTCAGTCTATCAATTTAAAAGTTAATGAAACTATTGTCATTAGAAATATGGAAAACTGGTTGAGAAGGGATTTTAAAACTCATGTTTTTTTCTGAGGCAAACAGTGAAATCTAACCAAGGGCAGTTTTATTAAACTAATTTATAAAGATAGTTCCTTAGTAATTTCCTTGCAAATACCTGAACTGTGCTTATTTCCATATTGACAGTATGCATACATTTTTATTACTTTGTATTATGAATAATTGGCCACTTCCTATCACCTATGACAAGTGAAGAACTTTTTTTGGTTGAAAATGAAGAATCAGATTTAAATCCAGAAAGAAGTTCCAGTCTAATCCAAAAATGAAATTGAAACATCAAGAAATTTCAAGCAAAAAGCTTTCAGAACAACTAATTTTTAAGGTGCTATTTTAAGTGAAAAGGATTATGTAATGAAATAATATTTAGTAAGATATAGCTCTCAGGGATTGGGAATGAACATCATTTCTTAGTCTTAGTTTCTGGCCACTGTCTGATGGCTGTCAAATTGGAAAATAGCCCATATTGAACTACGTCTATAACAGTCTGAATTCTGGTCATTATTTGAAAAAAACTATGGTGGAACTTAATTACTGAGGAAGAAAAAAACCCACACAGCTTTTCTGAGTTGGTAAGCTTATGGAAAATATAGTGTAAAATATCTGACTACTTCCTGTAATTTGCTTTGGGTCAAAAGGAAGATATTTTTTAACATTTTTAATTTTTCAATTATATAAAATACCAAGTAATGTGATGTTAAGGATGGGCCCTGGTTCACAAAACCCAAAACCAGGAAACCCCTTATAAGCGTATTCCCAGTCAAATAAAACCTTAAATCAATGTCCTTCACACCTAAAGGCTTTGCTGCCTTTATGAGAAGTCACTTTCTGTTGGTGAGGAGTTTTTGCTTTCCAAATAAAATAAAAAGGAAAATAAGGAGGAAGAACATTGGAAAATGTATTTTCTATTAGTCATTTTTTCATTCAGCAATGGAGAGCTGTACTGTGGAAAGTGTGATCTGGCCATCAGAGTGGGAGAAGATGTGCAGGGGGTGAGAGCAGAGAGGAGAGAGATGGAAGAGTGAGAACCTGTCCATGAAATAAGCAGATAATATAAACCTGGAAAGATCCACAGGGAAAAATAGCTTTGGGAAAAAGGTGGATCTTAAAGTTCCAGAGCAACTGTGTGCAAATCTTTGTCACACTCCAGTTTAACTTCAAGTAGTATCTATGGCATCATCTGCTCATGAAATAATATACTTTTAATCAGGAGAAATCACTTAAGCCAGCTGTCACGAACATTTGTACCTTGATCTTATCTGAAGTTTTATATAATCTGTTTCATTACTTTGACATGCAGTATTTGTAGATATAAAAATATGTGTATTGATTTAAAATACTTAGGGATATAAAGTACTTCTTGACATAAATTTTATTTATTTAGTTAAAGACTTCAGACAAGCTTAAGACCCTGATCCTCATCAAAAAGGCAGATTAGTCTCGAACCACAATATTTTGAATATGGGGATGCTTTAATGAAGATGGCTATTCCCCAATTTCATCCTAAGGACCTCTCAGTTTAATGGTAAAAATAATCTTACCAGGGCTCAAAGTCCTTTTCACATCCAGCAATGAACCCAAAGAGGAAATGAAAATTCTCAGAGCATCATTTCCTGCTGGGCTTTGGTCTTGTAATCAAGTTCTCAAGGCAATTATTAAAACCAAATCAAGAACCTCCACAGTTCTTTCCCACTAAAATTTACAAACAGGAAGAAAAGACTGCAAACATTATTCTCCAAACTGTAACACAGTATGTGCTGCATGTGCTTCCATCTATCAGATGTTAACAAGAAAGCTGCTTATGGAAGCCATCACCATACTCCAGAAAGGTATTTTATGGCATGTAGACTGAGGCTTCCTTCCCTCTAACACTGCCAATGCAAGTGCTTCTCTCAGCTCTGAGCCATGGCAAATTAAATAGGATATAAGTATTCAGACTGCCATGAAATGTCCTTGAAGAGCTGTATAGAGCTATCTCTCTGAAAAGCTCTGTACTGAATGCAGCACCAGGACATTAACTTTTATTGATCAGCAACCACAGAGGTGAGAAGAGCTGAGGTGTTGTTTTTTCCTAGCACAGAATTCAAACAATCTCCCAAGGTTTACTGCCTGTTGGTGCTGTTATTCCTGCTGATATTAACTGTGTCTTTTGATATTGATCAAATGAGTATAAGAACTCTGGATGCCGTAAATCAGTTCTGGATTAGTTTGCTAATCCAATTGATAGCTGGAGGTTTTAGCTGGCTATTGTTTAGATAAACTTCTTGATTTTCTAATTTATTGCTTTAAAATGAAATCTCTTTCTGTATGAAGTTAAATTATGTTAGATTTACCTGTGGATTAGAAAAGAAGAAATTACATCACTCGAAGTCTTGGAAGTAGAAATGCCACCAAATTTGCTTGCATAAAATCTCTTATGATAAATTAAACACATATTCAGTGATGTGGAATGGAGTCTTTAGCAACACCTGTAAGAATTAACCTAGTTTCAATCCAGTATCTGTATATATCATATTGACAGGGAATAACACTGCATCCTTATGGAATAATTTCCAGGAGATGTAGTGACCTGTAACAATGAAAAGTCACGGTATCAACTATTATTTGAGTCTGCTTCATTCTGTAACACAGAATTATAGTTTCAAGACTAAAGACAAACAAAACCAAAACATTCTAATAAAATTTTTCTTTAATTAGACATATGCTGAGACTGCACTAAAAAAAAATTAGTTTAAAAACTCAGCTACTTTATGTTAGAAAATAAAATTTCCTAGGGCTCTATATTTTATTATACATGGTTTTCCTTTTATTTTTTTAAATTTACATTCTTCCATCATATTTTAAAATTAGCACATAAACCATATGTGTAAAACATCAGCAGTAACTTTTGTATATAAATATTCCATATGTATAGAAATAAATCTTATCTACATACCCACTTATCTGTTATTGACCAGTTGAATATTTTTTGTTTCCTAATTGATATCACAGTACAAGTAATAAAATATTATATGTTACAAGTAAAATGGCAACTCAATTTGAAATCAATATAAGTATAAAGAATAGAACTTAACATTTGAAATTTGAATCCAGCATTTTACATAAAACCTTGACAGTTATAACAAAACTTTTCTTGAAAATATGAAACCAATGAGGATACAGCTTCATGTTTAGTCTTCAAATTATCACTTGAAGATTGTTATTTTTTAACTCTGTCACTTGTGTGTAATTGCATTGCTACAGCAGGAATATATTATTCAAGTTATTAATATTATTGTTTGTAATTTTGGATGATATTGATTTTTAATGTAATGGTACCTTGTTTTGGAATGACTCATTAGTAGACCAACAAATAATTATATTTAATGTCTA
The DNA here is from genome assembly GCF_049639895.1 of Pseudopodoces humilis. NCBI lineage: Eukaryota > Metazoa > Chordata > Aves > Passeriformes > Paridae > Pseudopodoces > Pseudopodoces humilis. The sequence goes on from NC_142201.1 coordinate 99,769,279, forward strand.
ACTCCTACATACAGGCTTAAATTTCTTTTGAAATCTGTACAATAGGAACACCTGAATATTTTCTTTTAGAAATTCCCAACATACCCATGACACAGGACAAGATTCCTAAAGCTTTTGCAAAAATTGTCATTAAATTTCATGTGAGTTTGGAAGGAACATACAGATTCTGAGGGAGGAAAAAAAATTCTCAGAGTATTGATAAAGGAAAGGAAAAAGGGACTAACAGCTGATAAATTTACCAGTCATAAAAGTGCACAAATTTACTGGGTTTGACAAGAAATACAGATATTAACATACTTCACCAATGTACAAAAGTAAGACTTTTGTCTTCCTGTTCAACAGCAAATAGTCTGCTTTAAAAGGTACTTTTCCCTTAGAGAAATAAATACCTGTTTTTCAAATTACATAGTTCATAAACATTTTAAATTTTCACTATAACTTCTACATCTAAACTTTTGACCATTTACCACATGAAAAACTTGAATACAAATATAGAAAATTTTTTTTTGTTTTCTTTTTTATCTATCAAACACTTGATTCTCCCAAAAGACTGAATAATGCTGAATTAATTTTGTTGCATTGAGAAGAAAAGTATACTTTAGGATAAGTTTACAAACCATTTTAATTTCTACATCCCATCACTCCTGAGTTACTTCTTAAATATTTTTTCTAATTGCATTTTTTCTAAGAGTGAAAGCTTCTTTAGTAACACTGAAAATGCTAGGAAGAAAAAAGTAAATTCAATATTCACAATGTACTGAATGTAGATTCATTTGCTGATTTTGATTCACGTGTCATAGGTTCATCATCATTTCATTATTCTGTCAGTAGTTATACCTGTCTAAAACAAATTTTCAGTAGATAATCGTCAAGACTTCTTTACCTGAAAAATATTTTTGATGAAAAATTGTGTTTAAAAATAATTTAAAAAAATTTAGAAAGACATATTACAGTGTCACACAGTTTTATTGTGCTCCAGTGAAGATTCAATAAATAGTGCTCTTTCTTTTCGATGTTCATAACACCACAAAGAAACATTGACAATATTAGACTGAATTTAGTAAAAAACAAAAAAAGTGATTAATGAACTTGATGAAATGGACAGTGACAAATTAAAAAAGTTAATTTTCAAAAGCCTGGGTAAGTATTTACTGTGTACAGGAAACAGTTTTTCAGATACTTTTTGTGTCTGAATACTGAATAAACTGGAAATTCTACATTTTCTACCTGGAAAATTTCTCTTTTATTGATCTTAAATGCAGTACATGATGAAGGAAAAATAATGTCCCACTGCTTCTTTCATTTTAAAGTAAACATAATGAAAGCATATAAATGAGATCTGGACAATGTTAGAACAGTACCTTTTCTCTGTATAAAATTTAGAGATTGTTTTATTTATTTTCATATTGCTTTTGTCCTGGAAAAAGAATCCTGAAAATAAACATAATTATCCTGTAGGGAATGTAAGAAACTATTTCAGTTTTATAGCTCCTTTTGACCAGATAACTAACATTATCTCAGCCAAATTACTGGGTATGCAGTATTTGTTTGTTGTTTCTGCTAAATTTATCATCACAGATGTAGCAACAGAAAATTTAGAAAAAAAAAAAAAAAAAGGATTGTAAACATCCAAAATAAAATAGTATAAAGAGAAACACTTTATGTTTTATAAAATTTAGGTTGCCTCTTAGGAAAAAGTTCTTTACTTTGAGAGTGGTGAGGAACTGGAGAGTTGGAGAGTTTGCCCAGAGAAGCTGTGGTTGACCCATCCCTGGAAGTGTTCAAGGCCAGGTTGGAAGGAGCTCTGAGCAACCTGGTCTAGTGGAAGGTGCTCATGGGTTGAAATGTGATATTGAGGTCCTTCCAATCAAAATAGATCAGTTTTATGATTTTATGCCTTGAAAATATTGCACTTTTTTTTTCTTTTATTATTATTCTTTTGAACTCATACTACTCAGATGCTGAGCTTTGTGGAAATTCTCAGAGATAGAAATTAAATTACAGATATTATATATATATTTATATGTATATATATTAGCATTTGACATATCCCTTGTTTCTAGGCTAAATTTGGAATATAGATTATACAGATAAGCTTGTTTGCTTTTTCATTAGATCTTATAGTTTTCTTTGTGAATGACCAAAAAGGTCAACATTAGCACATGAAATAAACATTGTTTAATTGGCAAACTGTGAAAAAAAATCTGACCTCTTTAGTTATCATGTTGTCTTTCAAAGAAAGTAACTTTTCTTTTTTGTCATGGAATAGCATGATATATTAAATATTTGTTCCGCTCTCTGAGTTGTATAGTGATGCTAATGTTTATGCAATAGTATCTGACTACAAAAATTGTATTACTTTAGATATATTCTATACCATCAATTCTGTGTAAATTTTATTTCTGTGGATTATTTCTAGATCTCTATATATTTCTCTAGTTCTCTCTAATTCACATACTGGTTTACATAGTTTAATTTTGACTTCAGTCTTACATCGTAGAACGTCACAGTATGTCTTCCTCAATTTTTAATTAAGCATGTTGAAGACAATAGGACATCCTCAAAATTTCATTTTTTCCCGTTTTCTTTGTGATCCTCTGAAGTGAGTTTAAGTAGCTAACTACTGGTAGTTGGCCAAAAATATACTGACTGCAGTTCAGGTTTTTTTTAGATATGCTTTTAGAAAATTGCCTCGTGATGCTCTTTGCCCTTCAACTTGAAGACTACTCTGACCTTTCTGTCTTACTCCCAGGGAGAAGCAAAATGTGCTTTCTCACATTATATTAACATGCCCACATCCACAACCACAAAGAAACCCTAAGGAACTTTAGTGACCAGGAGCTCTGCAAATAGGATAGACAAACAGAGCAGTAATGTCCAGGGTGTGGGGTGACAGTTCCCTGGTACTTTGGGTGGGAAAGCAACAACTTGGAAAATGTCCTGTTTGCAAAGCTGCCAGTGATGGGTTGAAAGGAGGCACCACATGCAGGTTTTGATGTTATGTTAAAACACAGTCTGACTCAGCAATCCCAAATCAACATCCTGATAGTGAGGCAAAGACTGGGCAGATAAGGTATTAAGCTCACCTGGAGACATGATTGGCAGTCAATCACTTTATACTATTGAAATCCAGTCCACTTCATATGGGCAGGTTCTTAGAACATATTCCTTCTTGAAATGTGTGAAGATTCCTTGCTTGGGTAAGGGGACACCCAACAAGGTTACTCCTCAAGGCTGAGAGAGACCTGCCCACTAGAGTTGGTGTGGATGAGTTACATCAATCTCTACTTAATAATTGTTTCTTCTTGCTAGCTTTAACATAATTGCTTTAATATAATTACATTAATATAGTGTACTGTCCTACCCTATCCTATATTAGTAGTAGTTTTAGCTTTTATAGTCTGTAAAAAATAAGTCTGATTAAGATTTTTGTCTAATCACAACATGTGTTGCTCACCAGGAGCTGAAAGAAATGAAGCCACTGAGAGGCTACCAAAGCCTCATACACTGATGTATGATACACATTTACTGTAATATAGGGTTTAATTTCTTTTCTTTTATCAAAGTCTACTGTATATTTCTAAAATTTACTTCCAAATGAAAGTACTTATTAAGTATATTTTTTGTTAAAACCAGAAAAAAAACTGCACACAAACCCACAAACACAAATAACAGAGAGATCTCAACTCACTTAACTCCTATATATTCTTCTGTAACTTCAGCATCAGCACAAAACTGGCTACAGAATAAATAAAAAATAAATGAAAGAGTATGAAAGTTTTGATAGCGTTTTCATTTGCTTTTAGTCTTGCAAAATCCACAGATGCAAGATAAAGAGAAGGCTGTAATATTTATAAATTTGATGTTATAGCAAAATGCAACACAAAGAGGAATTACTCTTCCAACACAGTTTTGAAGCTGATAGGTCTTCAGTAGTCTCGGGCTTCCACTGAACCATCCAGTGTGTTATAAGTGGTAGGACCATACTTATTTTTTTGTAGGCAAACAGCAGCACAATAAAAAAAAAAAAAAAAAAAAAAATCCAAAATCATGTACCAATGTTACCTGTGAAGTCTGATGGAAATCATGTGGACAAGCAAGGTCATTGTAGTCAGTCACTCAGTGACACTCAACACTAGTATTGATTTTCATCTCATAAGCCCATAGCTGGAGAGTCTCAATATGGTTCACCTTTCTAACTTAGCACATGAAACAACAAAATGCTGGTGGACCATTTTCTGTTTGCAGACCATCCCTTTTTACTGTGTGGCACTGAAAAAGCATCTAGAGCACAGACTGGGATGCATGCTTTTCCAGGGCTTTTTTTGTTTAGTGTTTTATATTTGGGGTTTAAAGTTGTGAGTAGTGAAGAAATATTCTGAATATGATTAGACAAGATGAATAGAAAATGCGAATGAAAAACTAAGATGCAAGGAGGGCAGAACACATCATACTTTTTTCATGACAGATTTATAAATCAAGAAGTAATAACTGGTGATTGTGCCAGGTAATATTCTCTATATTACTGACCACAACTGTTCATGATTTCTTACTAAGTAAAATTAACTTCTGTTTAGAGTCTATGAGGGATAGGGAACCTATCCAACTCCAAGCTTTCAGATTAATTGCCATGATGGTAATGAGGATCCAACTATTAGAGCTTCTATTTCCCTTACCTTCCCATCTTATTATTTTTCAGTTTTTATATATTTTTATATATCTATAAATATGTTTATAAATTTATATATTTTATTATTTTTCAGTTAAGTGTTCTGTATTTTGTGTGTGTTTTGGTACCCTTGTAAACACCATTTTTCCCCAAAAAATCTGTGTAGTTCTAAATGTATCAAGTTTCAGAGTACCATAAGAGTTGTTTCATTAAGTACTATTGCAGAAATAAAATTGACTTTTCTATTTTAATTTTTCACAGCAGGTAGATTTTCCAGACCTTGGACCTTTCTTGCAGTCATATTTATGAATCAATTTAATATTTGATTATGTTTTAGGATGTATGAATACCATGCTGCTAGTTAAATTATTCCTTCATAGTCTTTCACAAGCATACAGACCAGAGGGGATAGCTTTATGAGGAGAGAGTATATAATGTATTCTTTTGTTATCAAAGTAAGGTTTGTGTTGTTTTCCCTTATGACTTTTTAAGTCTCTTTTTTTGCGTGTGTGTGTCTGTGTGTGTGTGCGCTATTAATCCAGCTGAGAAATGGAAGAGAAATGGAAGTGATAATTTTATTGCCATCTCAAAAATTTAAAGCTTTGCAGGCCATTTAAAAATTTGTAACATTTTGCTGTGTTTCAGTATGAAAATTCAATAGAAATGTGTTAAACCTTTGAAAATGAATGTTTTGGTTCAGTAGCTATTCTCTGCACACAGTACTGAAGCTCCACAGGTGTTATGACAGGAGGGGACCTCACAAAGGATGCAACCACCTCTGCCTTTTCCTCACAGCCCCGATGACTCTTCCTGACCAGGACCCAGGAGCTGCACCTCAGCTCTGGGCTCAGCAGCAGCCTTTGCCCAGATCTGGCCCTGGCCCCAGCCCTGGTCCAGCCCTTTGGCCCTGGGGTCACTGAAGGCTGCTCCTATCCTTGGCTCTGCCGCAGGAACTTTAAGTCCAAGACTGCATAAGTAGTGGTTTGAAAGTGACAAAGTGGGGTTACAGTCAATGCAAAATGAGGTCCAGCAGGCCCTTTTTTTCCTTGGCATAAGGCAAAGTCTGAGAAGACAAGGGATTGAGTTGGGTAGGGAAAGAAGAGCAAAATAATGGAGAAAATGGGGCATAGACAGGGACAGTGAACAAGCTGTTGGGAGTACATCTCTTTGGCTGAGCTCTGTGCCTGATCACCTGTGTTAATCTCACCTGGTTAAACTCTGTTTACTAAATCATAGAATCACAAAATGGCATGGGTTGGAAAGGACCTCAAAGATATCTGGTTCCAACTCCTCTGCCATAGGCAGGGACACCTTCCACTAGACCAGGTTGCTGAGTGAACTACATCCAACCTGGCCCTGAACACTTCCAGGGATGGGGCAGCCACAGCTTCTCTGGGCAACCTGTGCCAGTGCCTCAACACCCTCACAGAAAAGAAATTCTTTCTAAGAAAAACCTGTTCTGAGTTTGAAGTCATTCCTCTTTGTCCTATCACTCCAGACCCTTGATAATAGTCTATCCATCTTTCCTGTGAGCTCTCTTCAGGCACTGGAAGGCCACAATTAGCTCGCCCCAGAGCCTGTTCTTTTCCAGGCTGAGCAATACAAATTTTCTCAGCCTTTCCTCACAGCAGAGCTGTTCTATCCCTCTGATTATTCTGGTTTTCTCCTCTGGCCTGGCTCCAGCAGCTCCCTGTTCTGGGACCTCAGAGCTGGATGCAGCCCTGCAGGTGGGGTCTCAGCAGAGCCTGACACCTTAAGTTTCAGCTTTCATATTTTTCATATTCTGTGGTGCCTAGGTCTGTAGTTTTGAGCTTCATATTAAGTGTTGGTGACCTCTCTTCACAGAGTAGATAGACAAAACAATTCCTTTTCCAGCTTGATATCAAGGACAATAGTTACAAGTTTCAGGCCCAAAAGCATAAACAACGGTGGACTGAAGAGAAAACAAGAAGGATGGGACTTGATAATAGCAGTGATTGGACAATTAACCCTGATATGCAGATGGACCAAAACTTATAAAAATGTAAGGCCCTCTGACCAGTGGTCCATTTTGTGACCATTTTTAGGTCCATCTTGGGTGTAGCCCTGGCCAGGCTCTTGTACTGCCCAAGGTGTATTCTTTAAGGTCTTTCAATAAATACCTGCTTTATTCTTAACTCTGCCTAGCCTCTGTTCTAGGTCAGCCTTCTCCAGGCATAAAGTGGGGCAGAGGGACAGGATCCCCTCCCTGCCCTGCTGCCCACGGGGCTTTGGATGCAGCCCAAGATACATTTTAGTGTGGTCTTGCTCTGTATTCAGGATATATGGGAGAGTTATGTGTGTTTTTGTAAATTTTGAATTAGTTGGTAAGTAGGACATCTGCTCCTTGAAATAGTGGAGTTCTGGTATGGTGACTTGATAAGGGTCCTGCAAGCTGTGGGATTTTGTGAGTCATGAGGGTGAAGATGTACACACCAGCAGTGAATTTTCAGTCTGATCAGCTGGAAATGAGATACAGGGCTTAGACTCCCCTTTTTTTCTCCACATTTATATAAGTGATGTGTATGTTTATCTGGATGTCAGTAAAGGCTCAGTACTCTGCGTTGATCTGTGCAGCTGGCTGTGTCTGCACTGGGAGTGTCTTCCCTACAAATCTGGAAAAAAATATCTGCATTTATTGCATCAGAATGGGAGAAGCCATCTGAGATCCTAAAGCACAATCTTAAATTTAAATTTGGCTTTTGTCAAGTATCATCATTTCTTCCTGGCAAGCCCCATTGTTGTTTGTGCACCTGCATTATCCTCTCCTCTTCCAGGCTGTAGTCAGCAGAAGGTGACACACAGGTTCCTTGATGCTACAAAGCAGAAGAGAAAACAGAAATAATGTATCCATAGTCTAAACTATAGGGTCTCTTTTCCTCCTTATTCCTCAACCAGGCAGAAGGGCTGCCAGACTGAAGAATGCTGCTTCAGTTGTCAACAAAATCACACAACCCTTACCTATCTTGCCTTTAGAAACTTTCTTTTCAGCATCAGGACTGAAACACCTAAAATAATAAGCTCTAGATAAACATCTGAGAACTTAATTGCTCTGAAGAATAATTTCCCTATTGAAAATCATGGAAGTGAGGCATTACTTTGTTTCCTAGGTTTTTGTAAGATCATATTAAGGTTTATAGCTTTTGTTCTGAAATTAGTTTTCATATTTTGCTGGCTCTGCTGGACGTTATGTAATTATGTTAAGAGTTCCTGTGGTTCTCATTATTCTTTTCTTGCTTCCTGTTGGTGCATATGAATAAATTTCAGTCTTCCCTTGCGGCCTACCCTGCTTGCACTCAATACAGTCTTGGCAGGCCTGTATTACAGAGGATAGAAAGAGTCCTGTTCCACTGAGGACATGCAGAAGACATCTGTAGTCTACTGGAATTCTTCAAGGGATGGCAAAAGGTGTGCTGATCTCTCCTGCTCCTTCAGCAAGGCTGGTATGACCATGGCATAAGTATGACCTTGGCTTTCTGTTGCTGGGATGCCAGGCTGGGTTTTGGCCAAGATGACAACAAAAAGCATTGTCAACGTTATGTATTAAAAGGATTTTTGTTGGCACAAGGTGCTTCTCATGATCCTGGTGACATTAGGATTACTAATAATTGTGTCTCCACTTGCACAGCTCAACACAGGATTTTTCTCTTCACTAAACACCATGATACATCACTTAACAGTTTGCAGTTATGAACAGCAAGAAGGAAATATTATATCTACTTTAAATTCTAATGCAACCAGCCGTATAGAATGGAGGGTTTGGTGTTGTGTCTCAAAGTATGGAGAGGGATTGGATTTTTGTTTATTATTATTATTCCTTCTCAAACACTAGGAATTGAAACCAAAACAAGAGCACATTGAAATGGTTTAACTTTTTTCAATGAACAGAAAGAGTTGCTCCTGGCAGTGAATGGATTTCTTGAAGAGACATCTCTAGACAAACATTTTATGGGTTTTTTCTGGGGTTTTTTTTTGAATGACAGCAAAGCTAAGTAAGCAATGTGAAGGACAGCAGAAAAAAAAGAAGTAACAAATATGCAAGTGAATGGAAGGAAAAGAGGAGATGAATGCCCTTTAAGAAATTTAAATGACCATGGCCTTACCTAGAAATCTAGAGGTCAGTGGCAAGACTCTGGGCATGCATATAAAAAAAGATTGTGTCACTTATTTCTACCATGTTAACATTACACATAAAATAGATAGAAGATGAAATAAAGGAAAGAAAGATCTGTGATAAAAACTAATGCATTGGATCAGGAGAATGTTGTGCTGGATTGTATTACATATTAAATCTGACAATATTTTTATGGTATGAGAATGTTAAAGAACTAATTTTGGAATATTTTGTTGCTCTTATATGGCTCAGTTTGCAAATAACTATTGCTCTAAGTAGCTTAGTACAAGGCATACTCATTATATGTGCGATTATTCATGTTTGTAATGAAACGGCAAGGTTATAATCGTGGATATAATGAAAGAAATAGCACTTTTTTACTATGAAATCTTTCTCTGCCTTGGACTGGGGTAGGTTTAATTTTGTTTCATAGTAGCTTTCATGAGGCTGTGCTTTGGATTTGTGTGGAAAAGACTGTTGATAACACAAAAATATTTTAGCCATCACTAAGCAGTGCTTGAACATCACTCAGGTCTCCTCTGTTTCTCACACTGGGGGTACACAGGAACTTGGGAGGGGATATAGCCAGGACAGCTGATCCCAGCTGACCAAAGGGATATCCTAGACCTCATGACATTGTGCTCAAGTATAGAGCTGGGAAAAACGGTGGAAGTGGGGGAATACTGTAAATTACAGCATTTGTCCTCCAGGTGACTACTAGGTGTCAAGCAAAGTCTTGCTTTCCTGGACGTGGCTGAACACCTCCCTGCTAACAGGAAAGAGCAAATAATTTTCTTATTTTACTCTGTTCGTGTGGGCAACTTTTGCTATACTTATTAAGCTGTTTTTATCTCAGCCCACGAGTCTTTTATGCTTCAAATTTTGTCCTCTGTCCTGTGAGTGTCTGTGCGGGGCTTAGCTGCCTATTAGGATTAAATCACAACAAATCTAATAGCAACAAGTGTACAGTAGCTTTATCTTCTTTATTTTTTTGTTTATTTATTTATCTATTTGTTTATTTATTTTAAACAAGATATATTCTTTTGCAATTCTAGGACTTTGGAAGGTAATTATTTTATGAGTATAAGGTTGCCTTTTTTTCTTTTTTTTTTTTTTTTTTTCAAAATTACATTCATTTTCACCTTTAAAGATTCACAGACAACTGTCATGAATGAGTGTTTTAAGTTTCCTTAAGGAATTTACTTCTAAATAATTAACATTTAATATGTATGTTTCTCTTTAATTACTATTTTAGCATATTTCTAATATGAAATTGAAGTTACTGCTAAAAAAGATGCAAGTAAAAATCTTTATCTATAAAGTATCAGGGTTGATATTCTTATTGCTGAACATTCTTACTTTTCTTCCTCCTCCAAAATAGCTTGTTCTTGCTTAGTTGCTTGGCAAAGATTGTTCATTTTCACCACACTCCATATGACTGGGGCTTTTAACTTTGTTATTAAAATATCCCCTCAAAAAACCAACAACAACAAACACAAAATTAAGAACATAGCAATTAAAATATAAACTCATT